>NC_141894.1:2729736-3032763 GCF_030686135.1 Camelina sativa
TTTTCTCTCCGATTGCCAGATCTTCCCATAAAATCTCATCTTCCAAGCAATTGCCATCTGTATCCTCCTTGTTCATAACACTGCTGATGGTACTTTCGCAGCTACTAGCCCTGCTTGTAATGTTTGCAATTATAGAGGAAGACCACAAGCTAGAAGCCTCATCATTGGTAGGCTTATTACTTTCGGAGGCATGAGTTTCAGACTGAACACCAAAAGAGTGATTAGTCTGGTGAGACTTCTCTATCTCTTGTTCATTCTGTAGCCAAGGCCATACAGAATGAGTAGGCTCTCCTTTTGAACCGTTCTTTTTCCATGACCATGACAAACCTTTCTTTACCATCCATTCTTCGGCTTTTGAGGTGAGAACCTTGTGGAATGCAGGCTTTCCATCACTCTCATCAGTGGAATTTTCCAAGGTTTCCAAAGTAATCTTTTCATCGTTACATGTGAATACACCAAAAGGAGATTGGATAAAATCCCCCCTTGGTGAGCTGGTACCCGTTATTAATGCTGCATCGTCCTTGTGGTCAGTGAGGGTAGAAACATAAGGCAGTGTGACACTACTATCACCTGCTGGCATTTTCGACCTGACCTTGTTCCTCACCTTGGATGCCTGCAATTTTATAACACAGGTCAAACACATGCAACAGCAAGGTTAAAAAAGTTAGAATATGAAACCAACAATTAATGAACAAACCAAATCTGATATCTTTGATGCTATAGCAACTTGTATAGGCTGAGCAGAATCAAGGCCAAGTTTTGACACAACAGCTCTTTTGGATTCCATACCAAGTTTAGATGCAAAACCAACAGGGCTAGAGCTCGGTTCAACTTCTTGCGCCTTTAATTTAGCGAAAGAGATTCTTGGGTTCAGATAGGGTGCAATGTCACTTGTGATAGAAATAATCCCAATAAGAGAACCGTCATCAGCATAGAAGGGGGAACAGGTAGTGACAGCTGAAAATTTCTCCCCTGATTTGTTCTTGACAGGAAACTTGCCAGTCCAGCTCTCTCCATTGGAACAAAGCTGAGCAATATTCATTGCAAAGACGGCATCCCGATCATCAACCATAACGTTAATTGGGTTCTGCCCAACTGCTTCTGCAGCAGAGTACCCATAAAGCTTTTCTGCCATGGCATTCCTGGGAACAAAAATCATGTAATGGATCAATATAAACACTATCCATGAATATCATTTACAAAATATAAATTATTACTCACCAAAAGATAATTCGCATATTAAGATCGAAGGCATGAACAGATTGTGCCATGGACTGCAAAATATTCAGGTACTGTTTTTCCGTGAACTTCTTCCCGGCCGATGGTCTCCGTATCATCGAATCCTTGAAAAGGATCTCCTTGCGCAACGAGGAGGCACAGCTCTTCCTCAAGGCTGGATGCGATGGCTGCCTAATCTCCGCCGTAGAAGAAACCTTAAGCCTAGACATCTCCTGCATTAGATGGTCCTGACTTTGCTCTATCTCTAGCATCTTCTTCAACAGCTCCTTGTCAAGTTTACCTTGGAGAAGTTTAACCATTGTCGATATTCTTATCAAACGATTCAAACTTTCTTTCTCTCTAGATACTGGATTTGACACGCCAGAAGAAAGCAGTCAACAACAATGGTTAGGCCTAGGCTGACAAAAATATACAAGAACTCAAAATAAAAAAATCTATAATACGTAAGAAAGATACTGCTGTTAACCAACTGTCCAACTCTAGTCCATAAGCATGCACATTCATTCTCTCCTTCTTCTTTAATTTAAAAGTTTTCTACTGTATGTTACCTCTTAATCCGTGCCTTTTTGTGTGGCTGATATGTTTCTTCTTCTTCGTTCAATAAATTAAGTTTTCGAGTATATCTTTGTGTTGTAAAGAAACTTTGGTATAGTGTGTCATAGTTTTCAATTCGTTTTGTAATTTGGTTTCTTTACAACAATAAAGATATACTCAAAAACTTATGGTCGAAGGAAATGCTTCATCTCGCAAACTCTATCTAGACTGTAGAAGAATCCAAAACTATAATCAATTGATACGTCGGATCATATCATTGGTTCTTATAAAATTGAAATAAAATACACATTCTCATTAAGTCAACATAGATGATTCATAGACAAATATAACTTTCTTTTATTATTAAAAGCATTGAGAAATCACAACAGATAATTGTACGAACAAATATAAAAACACAGAGCCTAACTGAATGGGAGAGAATAATAATATGACGATGACAATAAAGTAATTAACGATACGATTACTTGGTGTACAAGACATCTTCCCACGGGTGTCGGTACAGTGGCTGCTTCAGTCTCTTCTGATCAAATGTGTGCCTGCAACCATTTTTTTCACAGAAAGCCAGATCAATTTTAAGTCACTTCAAGAACAAGATATAGATGGATAGATGTGTCCGGTTAGGATATTTACCCGATTAAACCGATGGATCGAGCAAGGACGAAGAGGCCGTTTAGGTAACCAATCTGGACGATTTCGTCAATCTCTTGCTTAGTGAACATCCCACTTCCAGCGAGAAGGTCCAAGAAGAGAGATCCAATGGCTCCGTCAACGTTGAGTACGAGGTTGTTGGCTTTGGAGAGTGTGTATGTCTCTACTTGGACTGCGTATTCCATGTACTTGACTGCAGGGAAGTTAGACCGTGCAAACTTCTGAAGCAGCTCCACTCTTTTGTCTCTGTTGTCTCTGCTCTTTATCCTATAACAATCACAATAAGATGTTAGGACAACATTCAATAAGGGAATGCTCTGTTTCTGCTGCCTCTAAAAAGAAAGATTAGGCTTCAATTGTTTGTTTATGTTCGTATTTCAATAAAATGAAACCTTTCTGTCATGGCTTGTTCTTACCTGTGACCAATCCCAGGGACACGGATTCCTTTCTTCTTCATGCCTTCCACAAATTCATATGGTGTGAGACTCTGGAAAAGGCAAAACGTTTTTGTACAAATTATATCTAAATCTCAAGAAATGCATGAGGCAGTTAGAGTGAAGGAGATAAGGAGTTTTACCCTGTCACAAGCGTCTTTGAAGTATCGTGCTGCGTCATCAATGGCACCGCCAAATCTAGGACCAATCGTTAATAGACCTGTTTGTTGGAGAGATTATCACTTATTATAATTTATAAGCATAGATTATTATTGTATAGCAAACTTCACCTAAAAGAGTTGATGAATTGGGATGTTAATTTACCTGAGACAAGACTTGAGACAAGGTCTTTTCCTGCTCTTGCTGTGACTATGGTGTTGTGAGCGCCGGAGACGCATGGACCATGGTCAGCGCACAACATTATGCATATCTGATCAAAGTTCAAAGTGTTAGAAAGCATATTCAATCTCAGTAGCTAACAGTGTTCAATATCTGTGTCAGTACATGGAAAGATGAGCAACCTCAATAAATTTGGTACAGTAACGGGGAAGGCTACGTTTGAACCATAGGAGAGAAATGACATCTCCCACGCCTAAACCCTGTTCAATGATGGATGACATTGGCACACCAGCATAGCAAGGTTCTTCCCCTGCAAATTCAATGCAAAAAGAATTTTGTTTACAAGTGTTCTTGTTTTATTCATGCTAATCTGGTCTGGTTTCAATAGAAATATTACCTCTGTCGTCAGATATGGTGGAGATGATGTGAGTAGGAGCCCGGACTTTCCCACTCTTAATTGCAGAGCTGAGATCTTCTGGAATTTGTGGAGGAGTGACTTCCTTAATAGGAGAGACCTTTCCTTCTTCAACCTAGGAGGAACAGAAGAAAGGAACATAAGATCACAACAACACAAATGCAAGCTAAGAGCAAATTTGATTGGAGACTGACCAATTTGTCAAAAGTTTCCTTGATTGCAGATTCTAGGGCTTCAAATGAAGTGGGTACAGTAGCTCCAGCGTCTTTCAGTGCTTGATTTTTGGCTTGTGCAGATTCCATCTCTCCACCACTTTTGGCACCCTAATTCATATAAGATCAAAGGATGATTTATATCGCTAGCAGAGAAACATTAGTGTCCAAAGTTCTTTAAGTCAGTTTCTGGGTGACACTTACTGCATGACCAAATTGTACTTCGGATTTGAAGAGACGTGCACAAGTCCCGCTGACCCAAGCAACCACTGGTTTGGTCACTTTCCCCTGTTTCAAGGCCTCAACTAGAGAATATTCATCGCGTCCTCCAAGCTCTCCAAGTACAACCACCATCTTAATCTGCAATATTTAAAAATGATTACAAAACTTCGGAGTTAAAGTATAGCTTTTCTCATAGTTAAACACTAGTTAAAATATTAGGCTTGAGGATATCCCAGTGGGGCAAGAAAATTTAAGTCGAGATTAATATACATACCTGTGGGATGTTATTAAATCGCAAGATATGGTCAGATAATGTGGAGCCAGGAAACACATCCCCACCAATAGCAATGCCTGTGGCCATCACAAAACATTTTTCAGCTTAAGATTCTTCAGAATGATAGGAATGAGGAGACATTCAGTAGTAGATTCGGAACATAATATCTAAAGTTACCTTCATAAATCCCATCTGTCACACGGGCAATGGTATTGTACATTTCGTTAGACATGCCGCCCTGTAGAAAAGGGAGAATAACAAATAAATTCTCAGAGAAGGATACAGAAGAGGATAATAAAACGAGCTAAGGCAGACTACAAAACGCCACAAAATAAAGAACAGGACATACAGATTTCGAGACAAAGCCAACAGATCCAGGCCTGTACAACTTGCATTGGATGATATTGTCAATTGTTCCAGCAGTGTCACCAATTTTAAAGGCACCAGCTTGAACACCTCCAACAGTAGCTGGTCCAATAATAACCTTTAACGACCAATTGATGACAGAGAGCTCACATCAATTAGAAAAGATTGATACATAATGTGTTCCAAGGAACAATGTATAATAAGGAATGAGTCAGTTCAGTGTTATAAACCACCTTATTGTTAGCACGAGCATAAGCAATCAACTGCTTAGTGTCAGACTCCGGAACACCTTCTGCTATAATGGCCACAACTTTAATAGTTGGCTGCTTCAAAGCAGCCATGGATGAAGCAGCAGCACTAATACAAGAGAATGAAAAAAATACATTACAAAAAGAATCACAAAGAGAGACCGAAGAAAACACAGTCACAGAATAAACACTAAACGAACCTTCTAAACGATGCAAAGTTGATGAATACATCAGCTGTGGGATGCGCAGCGCATGCTGCCTCAATGCTGCAAGAAAGAGACAACGAAGTTAAATTGTCTGAATCATGTCTCTCTCTTTCTCTATCTAAGATGGTAATTTAACTTACGCTGCGTGAACAGGAATGGCTATTTCCTCCTGACCAAAAAATAGCTTTTGGAATCCCTCAGAACCTGGGTTAATGATACCAGCAACAGAAGGAGTTTCTCGCCCTGAAAAAGAGTAAAGAAACCAAAATTTAACAGTCAAGTCTAGTAAATCCAGAGAAAGAGAAAAACTGATGAAGACGACATGGAGAAACAGAGATAAAACGAAGCAACACTCACCACAGAGGAAATCAAAATCAAGCATCCGCTGAATGGGAAGCTGCTTGTAATTGTAGAACAGGGCTTGTGTGTTGCGTGAAAACAGCTGTCCCGTGGCCATTTTATTGGCTCGTAAGGAACTGAGAATCAGAAAGAACAAAAAAAGGTGAAAATTTGAAGCTGTGAATAAAAAAATATTACTTTCCAATCCAAGATGAAGATGCAAAAAACTGAAAACCCCAAATCCAACGGTCACACACCAAGCAAAAGTTTCTCCCTTTCCATGATTATACAACTAAAAAATTGATTCATATGATCGAGAAACGAATCAAAGAAGAAGCTTTTCTGAAAAAAGTTCAAATTGTTTGTTTCGGATTATAAAAAGATTACGCTTTTAGGGATCAAAACAAGGGACCCACTAGTGCAAATCTCAACCACTGCATTAGTTCTCATATCGCTTTAGATCTCTCAGCCTCGTCTAAACAAAACAAAAAAGTACACCAGTATCGAATCATCACTAGCCCTCTAAACCCCAAAACCCAATCCGGATCCATACTTTAATTTTCTGACTGAGATGAGCAGAAAAGCACAGATCGGAATCAAAAGAAACACGGATCTAACTCCTCCAATGAAAAAAAGTTAAAGAGAAATCAGAAGACAAAACGAACCTGTGGACACTTGCCGACTCGAGACTCGAGAGAATCAGAAGCGAGAACAATGTTAGGTGGAGGAGAGTAGATTGATGTTAGGAAGGTAAATGGTTCAGAGGAAGAAACCAATAAATG
This sequence comes from Camelina sativa, assembly GCF_030686135.1. Classification (NCBI taxonomy): domain Eukaryota; kingdom Viridiplantae; phylum Streptophyta; class Magnoliopsida; order Brassicales; family Brassicaceae; genus Camelina; species Camelina sativa. Next base: position 2,736,016 of record NC_141894.1, read on the forward strand.
GAAAGAGAGAGAGAGAGAGAGAGAGAGAGGGTAAGTAATGGGGGAGGGAAACAAATAAAGATCAGCTCAGCTACCCACCACCAGAGAGAGACACACTCACGTGGCCCGTGGTAGTTAGCTCACAGCTCCTGATCTCCGATCCAAACTTTGTTTTTTCTTCTTCTTTTTGTTGTCAATGCATCTAAGATGTGTCTTGGGCGAATTTGCCTCATAGCCAAAACAAAAAAAGTAACAAAGAAACTAGCCAAATAATGAACTAAATTAAGTGAGTAACCATTGGTTGAGGTAAAAAGACAAGGGAAGGATAGGGTGAGGTACACGCGCAATTACCAACGAGTGTTAGTGTAGAAGATATTTATTTATTTATTTATTTGGATAAATAGATGATACCCCTTTACATTTTATTTTAATATATCTTTTCAATAAGATTATTTAAAATTTTGAAATTTATCATAAAAAGTTACATTTTTTTTTCTGCATTCGACATAATTTGAATTTTTAAAATCGAATGTTGAAAATTTTACATGATAAATAGTGTTTATAATAAGAATTATACTAGGACTATAAAATGGTATAGAACATATAAAATGGTATAGAACATTGATACAACCCAAATCGTGAATTAAATTCACAACAAAGAAAAATGTTATACCCTAAGGGATACAACATAAGCAATTCAAACAACTGTTAAATACTAACTGTAAAAGATTAAAATAGACAACTCAAACGACCAAATTAAACACATAAAAAAAAACATTATACCGTAAGAGATACAACATATGCAACCCACATAAATAGCTCAAACCGAATTAAACACACAATAAAGAAAAAACATTATACCCTAAGGGACAAAATAGGCAACCCAAACAATTGTATTAAACACTAACCGTATATACCGTAAGAGATACAACATATGCAACCCACATAGATAGCTCAAACCGAATTAAACGCACAATAAAGAAAAAACACTATACCCTAAGGGACAAAATAGGCAACCCAAACAATTGTATTAAACACTAACCGTATATACCGTAAGAGATACAATATATGCAACCCACATAGATAGTTCAAACCGAATTAAACGCACAATAAAGAAAAAACACTATACCCTAAGGGATAAAATATGCAACCCAAACAACTGTATTAAACACTAACCGTATATGCCCTACATATTAACCGAGTTAAATGCTGACAATGAAACAATATAATATATAAATTGTTTATGTATTTCTAATTTTAGTTTGAATTAATGTATGTATGCAATGTAAATAATTTGAAACTTGAGAAATATACTTTTAAAAATGGAATAGAGTGTTGTTGTATTTATATATTACAAATATTTTTGTTATTATAGTTAGTGTATAAATTATATTTTCTCATCTTAATATCTTTAAATCATAATAAACATTAAAAACTATAGTTTAATTGAGTTTGTGAAATTAAAATAGTTTGTTCAAAAGAAAATTTATTACAAAATATGAAAAAGTCAAGAAAAAAGAAAAAAAAACTGTTGCCAAATGAAAGATGACAGAAATATGTAAGTATATATTGAAAGAAGAAGACATACGTAGACAAAAGAGTAGGGGCGAGTGGCAACAGTTAATCACTAGTAGGGCTATAATTGTCATTAATATGTATTATATAGAGTATATAATCTTTTCATAGTTAGAATGGCTAGACAGTGAATTATAATTTTTTGTTGGTCATTCCTGCCAATTTCCCATGTGTCTTTCTATGGACTAACAAAAACCAAAACAAATGGAAAACAAAACTGAGTAGATGGAATTATTATACAAATACACTTAAGTGACTACAAAAATAGCCAAATAGGTAATATCATAATATATAACTATTATTAGAAATCTTATATACGAATTTAATTTTGTTTTTGTCATAACCTTTTTTTTTTACATTATTTAATATATATAAGCACTGTATGATCTCATGTTTTGTGTAACATAAAAATAATATATATGTTAATATATTTTTAAATAATAGGAAATAAAAACTATGAATTAAAAATTGACAAAAAACAGAAAAAAAAAAAACTAAGAATTAATTTAATCGTGTTAGGGTTTAAGGCGTTATCTGTGTCACTCCCAAATCTGTTTGGGGTTTATGCAACTCAAGTGTACTCTCGCGTTATGGAGTAGATAGAGATAGCCAACAAACCAGTGAAACTTGGATTGTTCATCGAGTTTTTTTGTTCCAAATGGATTCTACTGATGACGATTTTGGTGAGTTGTACGTTGATGACAAGGTTCATCTGGGGAAGAAGGGGAGTGATACTTTCTCCGGCGGCGATGCAGGATTCGTAAAATCGTCTGAAGAATCGGAGTGTGCGACGGATTCCGGCAAGGATAATGGTTTGGAAGGGTCATTAAAGCCTGATTCGGAAGGTGAAATCAAGAAATTGGGTGTGGTGGCTGATGATTCGAGTCCGTGTGACGACGACGACGAAGCTTGTGCTGTGAATCTGAGCGAGGCGAATGAAGAAGAGTCGGAGTATAGTGACAGTGATAGTGACGATGATTTGAAAATAGTCCTGCAAGACGACGACGATTCTAAAGCTGATGCTTGTGCTGGTGCCGTCGAAGCTTCCAAAGCTTGCTCCTTTCAGAGACCGTGGACTGGATACGCTTCAGCTTGCACCGATCCTTCTTTAGGAATGTCTCAGTATGGATATAGTAGTTTCTCTAACAATTGGTCCAGGTTAGTTACATTGGTGATTATCATAATATCTGATTGGTGAATCTGTTGGTTTAGATATAATCAAATGTGTGTGTTTAGGTTTATTTAATGTGATTTGGAATGAACAATGGTTAATGTGTTTGAAGATACATGATATGCATTGTGATGTGTGTTTCTCTTATGCTCAGGACACCTTTTGATGTAAATTTGGATCTGTTGGAGACTAAGCCATGGAGGAATCATGGTATGGATATCAGTGACTTCTTTAATTTTGGGCTTAACGAGCAAAGTTGGAAAGATTACTGTAAACCGTTGGTGAGTTAACATGTTTTCGTTCTTGTTTTCTTATCATTGTGGCAAGGGAGTATTTTGGTTTGAACTTAATGAGTTACTTTTTCCTATTTAACTGAAGGGAAGAGCTATTGAGGTTGGAGGTGGAACTTTTGAGCGAATACCTTCTGCAGATTTGCGTCGTCCACGTGATTCAGACCCTGATGTAGTGATACAGGTCAGAGATTGATTAAAACTTGGTTTGTTGTTATTTTTGCTTTCCTTATCTTCCATTGCTGATTAAATGTATGAAACACAGATCCCAGTTACTAATGATGTTGAGGAGACACCTGAAAAATCAAGGTCTCTCAACATAACATCAAATGAAGCATCTAGAAGTGAGGATTCACATTCAAATAGTGGGAAGGATTTGAATTCAGTCGATGATTCTCCAAAAGATGAAGCTTTTGAGGGGTGTCAAGATGAAAACACTGGAAGTTTCAATGGCGAGCAATCTCCTCCAACAGAAAATTGCTGCAGGAAGGAAGTAACAACACCTTCTGATAAGGAAATGGTTGAGGATGAGAAAGAAGAGAGTTTTTGCAGTTCTGATGAGGCGGATTCATCCTCAGTGGAGAGGGAATCATCTCTTGGAGATCGCATTCGTTTGAGCCCTACCTCTTCCTGTTCTGTTGGTAATAATGATGAATCTGATGATTACGAAACAGAGTCATTGAAAGACAGTGCTACTGATGACCAACGTGAAGTCAGTACCCCACCACGACAAGCTAGACTTGCAGAACATGAAGCACTTAGTATCGAAAGAAAGGAAAGGAATGGTACAATGCATTCCAGACGCGAAAGATCTCACGAAGACTCAAGCGAAAAGCACTGTGGAAGAGCTGGCTATGCTGTACATGGGAGAATAAAACACAGAACTGTGAAGGATGCATCGCCTACACCAGATCCAAGTTGTGGCAGAAATGTTCGTTCTCGACATGAAAGTTTCTATCGTGATTCAAACAAAAACTGGCAGAATGGACCACGTATTACATTAGAAAGGGATGAGACTGAAGGTAAAGGCTTTCATTACTCAAAAAGAGAAAAACGTCATGATAGATTGTATCCATCTGTGGATCATGCTCGGCAGAGAGAGCAGAGGTTTGGTTGGCGCAGCAACAACAAAGAATCATCACTGGGTCGAGGTTTTGATCATTCTAATAGTTACAACTGTGAGGCGCATCTTAAAGAGTATACCTCACATTCACCCTTGGATCTTAATCAGAGAAATTCTAGATCAAGTTATAAAGAAGAGGATGATCGATATGGTTGGCATCATTGGGAAAGAAAATATGGTCATGAAAGAAGTCCTGTCCGAGCCTACGAGAACAACAAACAAAGAAACGGGTATGATTGGCTAAGAGAACCTTATTATGAGGACTGTTTCCCAATTACTGACATGGACTATAGGTACCGGTCAGAGTACTCTTCTGCATATGCAATCCATAACCTCGAACAGGATCGCGAGAATGATCTTCACTGCAGAAGAAGGGCTGATTACGATTATAATCTGCATCGTCATAGATATGAAGATGGATGTCACAGGGCAGAAAGTAGAATTTCATTTGACAGGGAGATGCGTTATTTTGCTGAAGTGGAAAGGAGAGAATTTCAAGGGTATAAAAGACATGAGGAATTATCTGAAATAGAGAAAAGACACTATTACACTCATGACTGGCATCTTGATAGATTTGTTTCAGAGGAAGATGGCTATAAGTGCAGAACCCGAGATGCTTGGCCCTCACCGTCTTTATCTTTGAGAGATTCTTGGTACACAAATGAAGCAAAAGGTAACTTTCGGAGAGATGATACCAGAGACTTCAGAACAGTTGAGGCATATGACAGCCAGAATGACCAGTTTCATAAGGCTGCACCGAGAGATGGTTGGACGCAGAGTCGTGGTCGTAGGGATAATGTGAGCGTAAAAGATAGACTAAAGTATGCTGATGATTGGGTTGGTCCTGATAGAGGCAGATATAACTTGGCAGATGACACTCGATGTTCAGTGATAGAAGTTACTCATTGTGAGCATCCATCATATACTGATGAGATATTACTCCGCGACGTAAGAATACCAACACATAATCGAATGGCTATCAAACAAAGGTCTGGATACGATAAGAGCCATATTCATGAAATTGATGAAAGACATCATAGATCCAAAAGGCTGAGGGGAGGAGATGGGCATGCTTTCATCAAACGTCAGGATCCGGTTGACTTAGCTGGTAGGCAAGGAAAGGTAAAGATGAAATCTATATGCTTTTAAACCTAGATTTAGTTAGTATAAGCGCCTTTCAGTTTTCCAGATTAAATAAGATTTCACTCTCCTTCCAGTTATAATTTCACTCATACATGCTTTTGGCTTTTCTTTCTGTTTAATGTGGTCTGCCTTCTTTACTTGATTTTTTTTTTTTGTTACTACGATCTGCCATCATATAGTGTACATGAAGAACATAAGCCTTCTCATGTGTAATTTGTGTGTGTGTTTCAGCGCTCTAACCAATCAAAAAGAGGATTCTCCAATGGCCAAGACACAATAAAACAACAAGATGGTCAGAAATCAGGAAAGTTGATCTGCAGAAGTGAAGAGAAAGCTGTGCGAGTTGGAGATACAAATGATAAAGAAGAAGGCGAGATCATAGAAGGAGAGACGAACGTGAAAGTTGTTGAAATAGACAACGAGCGAATACAAGAGAGTCTGAAGAAAATGGAGAAACGGAGAGAGAGGTTCAAGGATACCAAAATGGCAAAGACGTTAGAAGCCACATTCGAATCTCAAACCGAACCGAGAGCTAAAACCAATGTTGTTACTACTAATCAACAAAGACCGGCTAGAAAGAGGCGATGGTGTGCAGCAAGTTAAAAAAAGATAATAGGTTAACACAGTAGCGGTTAATTGATGGTAGGTTATGTATAAACCGATCAACTAAAAAGTGGTTGATCTAACAAAAAGTCACAAAACCGAACAATTGGCTGTGTGACGTGGTTTTTGGATTTTAAGTGATCTTTTTTTGAATTTTGACTATTATAAAGTTTTAACTAGAAGATTTGACTTTTGACCAATGCATTCATATTATAAACCGAAGACAATTAGAGCGTATGATAACAAACTAGAACATAACCAGTGGGTAAGAGAATAAACCAGACCGAACCGAACTGACTTCAAAATTTTCGACTTTTCTTTTGTTTTTTTTTTTTAATTTGGGAATAATTTTCGTAGCCGTCGGATAACACGCGGCTGATCTGAAGCGTCTCTGTCCAAAAACAAAAACAAAAACAAGAGAGGAGGAGGAGAAGAGAAGAGAATTCAAACCAGTTTCCATCGACGAACGAAACGAGGACCTATTTTAAAGTCACGATTCCTCTCTCTCTCTCTCTCTCTCGCGTAGAGCTCTTCTTTTATTTTCTAACTTCCCAGGTGCGTTTTTTTTTTCTATTTCCAATTTCGAACCCAATCAAAGGTCCTTCCAATTTCATATGATTTTTTTTTTTTTTTTTTACTTTCAAAGTCTTTCTTTCAATAGAAAGATCCGTTTTATTATCTGATTAGAACATGATAAGCTGCTTAGAATATTATTTGTTAAATTTATTTCGATTTTGATTTTAGAACTAATAAATTACTGGATCTGGAAGTTACTGGTTGAGAGAGGAGACCCTTTCAAAGCTTCTGAAATCTTTACGCAGAGTATTAGGGTTTCTTTGAGTTAAATCTTTACGCAGTTTTTGATTTTTACCAACTTGAAATTGAATTGTAGACTAGATAGATACGAATCTGGAATTTTTTTGGTGTAGTGCTTACTTTTTTTTGTTATTTTTCCTGGATTGGTTGATACTTACCGCTGATTTTTATGGTTTGCAGAGACCAAGTTGTATTGCTGCGAACATAAGTTGCTGCAATGGCGAGGATAAAACCTCAAGCTCTTTTAAATCAAAGCAAGAAGAAGAAGACTCCTAGTCGCATTAGTATTTCAACTATTATTGTGTGTAATCTTGTAGTCGCTGTAGTCATACTGTCCTTGGTCACAACTTATCGACATTGGTCCCAAAGGTTTGTTTCCATCTCTGAACTTTACTACTGCTTTTCATTACTTCTGTTATCCCAGGTGTCTCTTTTTTACTATATGCATAGCTAGAAAAAGTGATATTATTCGTTTATCTCCCCAGGACAAGAAACACAATTGAACATGAAACTCAGAGTCAGAGATTTGAGGTACCCTTTTTGATAAGTTTTTTTTTTTTGTCAATTCTGGTGAACTTCCGAGCGCTTAGGTTTTTGAGTTTTTGATATTTTACATATGTGATCTGGCTTTGCTTTGTGCTTCAGGACACAAATGCTGCATCGGAGCAAAAGAGTTATGACCTTCCTGGTTATGCTGTAAGTTCATATATCTATCTCATCATGGTCTTATTATGATCTGTTTCATCAGTATTTGGAAGTAGAATCTTGATGTAACTTGCTTCTATATTTTCTTATCTCTTGTAGGATATAAACACATCAAAAGGACTTATAACTGTTGAACTCTTCAAAGAAGGTTCCCCTAAAGTTGTGGACAAGTTTCTCGATCTATGGTTAGTATCAGAGTTCATTTGATATCATTTTAAGCTTGATGATAGATAACGAAAAGTTTAGGGATTTGATTAAGCCAGGCCATGACTTTGTTCTTAAGTAGGAGTATTACTTGTAGCTTGATAGGATCTTAGTAACGCTAGTTTCTTCATTGATTGATTTTTAACCCTTGGCTCCTGTTGTACCCTTCTTGGAGTTTAGAATATGAAACCTCATAAAAGAGAAAAAGGCTGAATCACTATTTGACGCTATTACAGCTTAATATGATAGTAGAACTTATTTGTTGTGTATTGTTTGCAGTCAAAAAGATCACTTCAAGGGAATGCCGTTTCATCGGGTTATAAAAAACTACTTGGTACAAGCTGGTCACTCGCCGAGCTCTATACCTGTAGAAGAATGGACAGCTAAAGGAAAACTCCGTGGTCGCCTTCACACAGGGTAACTTGCTTGTGCTCTGCTTTTTGGATTTTCATTGTACATTCATCATCTCTCGTTGATTTAAAGTTTAAACCTATCTGTATGTTCTCTTGTTATTCAGCCCAAAACATGAGGCATTCATGTTGGGGACACCAAAAACAAAAGGGAACAACAAGGATTTTGAGCTTCTGATCACAACGGCGCCAATCCCGGATCTGAATGATCAGCTTATAGTGTTCGGAAGAGTCCTTAAGGGAGAGGATGTAGTACAGGTTTGATCCAACCGAACGAACCACACTCTCTTTTCAGTTTTATGGTATGTTTCATGTATTAACGATTCAGTTATATCATTACAGGAGATCGAAGAAGTGGATACGGATGAGCATTACCAACCGAAATCGCCAATAGGGATCACTGGCGTTGTACTGAAACGAGAGATATGAAATGAAAATCTCTATTCCTTCCTTCCTCTGTAAATGAGGCCCACGCCAAATCTTTTTCTTCATACTCACTGTTTGTATAAACCCTCTTTTTGAGGTTTCTCTCTTTTCTTTCTATTTTACAGTTTATTCTTGTTTTTGTAATTTTATTTGATCTTTCTCGAGGAAATAGAATCTTTTGTTTGATATGCTTCTCTCCTTATGCATTACAACAACACAAATTTAGATGCCTAAAAATTATATAAGTTGATTTTATCTTTCGTTGTGATTTACAAACTCTAAAATTATACTTATCTAACTCTCTAAAGATTTTTTTTTATAACGCTACAAAGTTTTTTTTTTTTTTGAAAAAGAAAATTTATACTATGTAGTCTTCTCTTTGAGGTTTTAGGAGGGTTTGTTCACGGTAGTTAGCATCTATCAAGAGATGGAGATCTGTGGGCTGAATCTGTACAAATCCAGTTCGGCTGAGGTTGATCTGATATTCCACTGGAAGCAACGTTATGTCTATCGGTGGTGGTAGTAACCACTAACGCTACAAAGTTCCTCAAAAACTCTTGAAAAAGTTTTAAAATATTCTTTTTAACTTCTTAAACAATTCTTAAAAAGTTCTCAAATTGTGGATGTTAAAGAAATATAATATAAAATCGTGTTTATAATACTAATAAACAGACAAATTAGTTCATATAAGCATCCAAAATAACTTTTGTGTATTTGAGTGGAAGTAGTTAAATTGTTGGTGTACTTTTTTAATGTTGTTAAAAAGAAATATTCAAAGTATAGACAAAATCTGTATAAAGAAAAGAAAACAAGTCTTCTACTCTCATTAGCAATTTTTTAAAAATAGGAATTTTGGAAATAATCTTTTGTGAATAGATTAAAAAAAGATTCACATATTCTGCAAGAAACCAAAAATTACAAACTTACAACCCATCGATCATCAAGAGGAAGATACAATCAATAATATTGTACCAAACCGCTTTGGTACATTTCTATCATATAAAATAGATAACGACTAAGACAAAATGAGAGCTCCAAACCGGTCTTGTTATTTTTGATTCCTCACTTGCATAACTGCATGCTAACATCATTACAGAGAACCAATAGAGAAGACGAAGCCTGCATATTATCACGGTTAATTTGGATGCCACCTTGCACTCTCTTCATCTTAGCTTCAAATTCCTTGAGCTCCTCAAGAGTAAACTCCTCAATGGGCTTATTAAACCTATCTTCTTCAGCAGATTCAAGCCACATGTGAAGATCTTCCCCATGTTTCTTCTCAGCTTCAGCTTCTTCGTTGATGGAGTTGAGGCGTTTACATATTTTCTTATCTTGTCTAGCTCTGCTGCCTCTACTAGTATAGCTCGATGTTTCAAAGCTATCCGATTCTTCGAATTCACTCTTGAACCGTTCTGCAATCAAATCAAAATTCGGTTTCCCGAAGGAATAAGGTTTGTTTCCTGGAGAAAAGACAACAATACCAATCTCGGCGTTGCACAGAGTCGCAAGCTCACTCGCCTTCTTGAACAAACCCAGTCTACGTTTCGAGAAGGTTACTTGCTTTGTGTTTGTGTCTTGCACTTGCTCCATCTTAATCTTTCTCCTACCCATTTTTTTTTTTAAGTGAAATGTTTTGCTATGGTTGTTATCTATGTTTATGTAAATGAGAAGAAGATTGGTTTTTTCTCATGTATTTCTTTATGTATTTATAGGAATGAATGTGGAGAAAGTTGTCATTGGGCCTCATCATAATATATGTGTAGTTTTAGTAAATTATTGTTTTTGCATTAATACATTTTTAGTAACTCCATTTTGAAAATCTTGCATTACCTTATGAAGCTTTGAATAGTTTTTATGTATTCAATCCATATCCATAGATATTAACTATTATTAGTATTATTTTACTATTGCAGCTCTTATTAATTGGTAGCTTGAATTACCCAAGAGAAAATTATCAAGTTAACAAAAGAAATTTATTTTTGTACCAAAATAGTTTACTTTCACCCAAACACAATTAAAGTAGTTTGACAAAAATAAATCTTACATGATTTTTTCAGAAATTATTAACATTTATGTATTATAACAATAAATATGTGTCATATTAAAAATTAAAATAGTAATATTTCTGGATATAATTAATTATTAACATCTATTTATAATTTTTCAGAAATTATTTACATTTATGTATTATAACAATAAATATGTCATATTAAAAAATTAAAATAGTAATATTTTGGATATAATTAATTATAAACATCTATTTATATTTCATTTACAACTCATATATATATATATATATATATATTAATTACATTTGGAGATCAACAAGTGGATTCGCTAGGAGTTTGTCTGACGATCAATAAACTTAGATGCCTAAAAATTACATAAGTTAATTTTATCTTTCGTTGTGATATACAAACTTTAAAATTATACTTATCTAACTCTCATGTTCTTTTATTTTTCTTTAATAAAAAATACATCTGAGAAAGAATTAAAATGAAATCGAAAATCCCAAAAAGAATTTCTTCTTATAACGCTACAAATTTCCTCAAAAACTCTTGGAAAACTCTTAAAATATCCTTTTTAACTTCTTAAACAATTCTTAAAAGGTTCTCAAATCGTGGCTGTTAAAGAAATACAATAAAATCTTGTTTATAATAATAAACAGACAAATTAGTTCATATATAAGCATCCAAAATAACTTTTGTGTATTTGAGTGGAAATAGTTAAATTGTTGGTGTACTTTTTTTAATTTTGTTAAAAAGAAATATTCAAAGTATCGGCAAAATCTGTATAAAGAAAATAAAACAAGTCTTCTACTCTCATTAGCAATTTTTTAGAAATAGGAATCAGATAAAAAAATGAATCATATTTTCTGCAAGAAACCAAAAGTTACAAACTTACAACCCATCGATCATCAAGAGGAAGATACAATCAAACCGCTTTGGTACATTTCTATCGTATAAAATAGATAACAACTAAGACAAAATGAAAAGCTCCAAACCGGTCTTGTTATTTTTGATTCCTCACTTGCATAACTACATGCTAACATCAGTAGAGAGAACCAATAAAGAAGACGAAGCATGCATATTATTAAGGTTAATTTGGATGCCACCTTGCACTCTCTTCATCCTAGCTTCAAATTCCTTGAGATCCTCAAGAGTAAACTCCTCAATGGGCTTACTAAACCTATCTTCTTCAGCAGATTCAAGCCACATGTGAAGATCTTCCCCATGTTTCTTCTCAGCTTCAGCTTCTTCGTTGATGGAGTTGAGGCATTTACATATCTTTTTATCTTGTCTAGCTCTGCTGCCTCTACTATTATAGCCCGATGTTTCAAAGCTATCTGATTCTTCGAATTCACTCTTGAACCGTTCTGCAATCAAATCAAAATTTGGTTTCCCGAAGGAATAAGGTTTGTTTCCTGGAGAAAAGACAACAATACCAATCTCGGCATTGCACAGAGTCGCAAGCTCACTCGCTTTCTTGAACAAACCCAGCCTGCGTTTCGAGAAGGTTACTTGCTTTGTGTTTGTGTCTTGCACTTGCTCCATCTTAATCTTTCTCCTACCCATTTTTTTTTTTTAGTGAAATGTTTTGATGTGGTTGTAATCTATGTTTATGTGTAAATAAGAAGAGGATTGATTTTTTTTCTCATTTGCTTCTTTATGTATTTATAGTAATGAATGTGGAGAAAGTTGTCATTGGACCTCATCATCATAAATGTGTAGTTTTAGTAAATTTTTGTTTTTGCATAAATACATTTTTAATAACTCCATTTTAATATCTTGCATTACCTTCTAAGAGCTTTGAATAGTTTCTATGTATTCAATCCATATCCATAGATATTAACTATTATTAGTATTATTTTACTATTAGACCTCTTATATTAATTGGTAGTTTGAATTACCCAAGAGAAAGTTATCAAGTTAACAAAAGAAATTTCTTTTTGTACCAAAATAGTTTACTTTCACCCAAACACAATTAAAGTAGTTTGACAAAAATAAATCTTACATGATTTTTTCAGAAATTATTAACATTTATGTATTATAACAATAAATATGTGTCATATTAAAAATTAAAATAGTAATATTTCTGGATATAATTAATTATTAACATCTATTTATAATTTTTCAGAAATTATTTACATTTATGTATTATAACAATAAATATGTCATATTAAAAAATTAAAATAGTAATATTTTGGATATAATTAATTATAAACATCTATTTATATCTCATTTACAACTCATATATATATATATATATATATTACATTTGGAGATCAACAAGTGGATTCGCTAGGAGTTTGTCTGACGATCAATAAATTTAGATGCCTAAAAATTACATAAGTTAATTTTATCTTTTGTTGTGATATACAAACTTTAAAATTATGCTTATCTAACTCTCACGTTCTTTTATTTTTCTTTAATAAAAAATACATCTGAGAAAGAATTAAAATGAAATTGAAAATCCAAAAAAGAATTTCTTCTTATAACGCTACAAATTTCCTCAAAAACTCTTGGAAAACTCTTAAAATATTCTTTTTAACTTCTTAAATAATTCTTAAAAGGTTCTCAAATCGTGGCTGTTAAAGAAATACAATAAAATCTTGTTTATAATAATAAACAGACAAATTAGATCATATATAAGCATCCAAAATAACTTTTGTGTATTTGAGTGGAAGTAGTTAAATTGTTGGTGTACTTTTTTTAATTTTGTTAAAAAGAAATATTCAAAGTATCGACAAAATCTGTATAAAGAAAATAAAACAAGTCTTCTACTCTCATTAGCAATTTTTTAGAAATAGGAATCAGATTAAAAAATGAATCATATTTTCTGCAAGAAACCAATAGTTACAAACTTACAACCCATCGATCATCAAGAGGAAGATACAATCAATAATATTGTACCAAACCGCTTTGGTACATTTCTATCATATAAAATAGATAACAACTAAGACAAAATGAAAAGCTCCAAACCGGTCTTGTTATTTTTGATTTCTCACTTGCATAACTGCATGCTAACACCAGTAGAGAGAACCAATAAAGAAGACGAAGCATGCATATTGTTAAGGTTAATTTGGATGCCACCTTGCACTCTTTTCATCTTAGCTTCAAATTCCTTGAGATCCTCAAGAGTAAACTCCTCAATGGGCTTACTAAACCTATCTTCTTCAGCAGATTCAAGCCACATGTGAAGATCTTCCCCATGTTTCTTCTCAGCTTCAGCTTCTTCGTTGATGGAGTTGAGGCGTTTACATATCTTTTTATCTTGTCTAGCTCTGCTGCCTCTACTATTATAGCCCGATGTTTCAAAGCTATCTGATTCTTCGAATTCACTCTTGAACCGTTCTGCAATCAAATCAAAATTCGGTTTCCCGAAAGAATAAGGTTTGTTTCCTGGAGAAAAGACAACAATACCAATCTCGGCGTTGCACAGAGTCGCAAGCTCACTCGCTTTCTTGAACAAACCCAGCCTGCGTTTCGAGAAGGTTACTTGCTTTGTGTTTGTGTCTTGCACTTGCTCCATCTTAATCTTTCTCCTACCCATTTTTTTTTTTTAGTGAAATGTTTTGATGTGGTTGTAATCTATGTTTATGTGTAAATAAGAAGAGGATTGATTTTTTTTCTCATTTACTTCTTTATGTATTTATAGTAATGAATGTGGAGAAAGTTGTCATTGGACCTCATCATCATAAATGTGTAGTTTTAGTAAATTTTTGTTTTTGCATAAATACATTTTTAGTAACTCCATTTTAATATCTTGCATTACCTTCTAAGAGCTTTGAATAGTTTCTATGTATTCAATCCATATCCATAGATATTAACTATTATTAGTATTATTTTACTATTGGACCTCTTATATTAATTGGTAGTTTGAATTACCCAAGAGAAAGTTATCAAGTTAACAAAAGAAATTTCTTTTTGTGCCAAAATAGTTTACTTTCACCCAAACAAAATTAAAGTAGTTTGACAAAACTAAATCTTACATAACTTTTTCAGAAATTATTAACATTTATGTATTATAATAATAAATGTGCCATATTAAAGAATTTAAAAATAGTAATATTTCTGGATATAATTAATTATAAACATCTTTATATATATTTTATTTACAACTCATATATATTATTTTTTTGACAGCATTACAACTCATATTAATTTATATTCAATTAATTTACAATTGCAGGTATACATTAAAATTAAAGTAATGAATGGAGGATTTGAAGAAACCAAAATGACAGTTTCCTATTATAAGCAAAAGTGCATTTCAAATATTTCACAAGTCACAAAGTCACAAATCGCCCTTCCCAGCCAAACCGAGAGCCAAACCGAGTCTTTCTGAGGCTTGTATGTAAAACCCAAAAGGCTCACCACTAATAATAACTGTAAATAACCAAAAATTAGCTTGCAATATCAGCAACTCAGCTGACGCATGTAAAAGAGTAAATGTTTTTATGTGGACACCAAGTTTTCCGTCATTGGTCTTCAGTGGCTCTTTCTAGTTCTGCTCACGTTAGAGCTCTGATCCGTAAGGAACTTGAGGACATCAATTAGGGATCTTAGCCGGTCCCAAATATTGAGTCCGTAAAGTGTTTCCACTAGTGCCTCCTGGAATTCAAACGCGTTTTCTGCTACCGGGTACTGTGATATGACCATCACAGAGAAATGTTAACAGATATTAAGATGATCAGATTAGATTTTCAGTGTTTGTTAAAAAAAAACTTGCCTGAATAGGTTTTGGAATCTTGGTTTTGATGAGTGGCCAAAATCTATCTTCAACCACGGATTTCACGAGGCAGCATGCTCTTAGACCTTCTATACCAGCAAACCTTCCAAACCCACTATCTTTTACACCTCCAAACGGGAGCGACTGCAAAATTTAAAAGAGAAAAAGTCTTACGCTTAATCATGGAAATGATGGTTAACCTTTTTTTTCTCTTTTCCAGAGGTAAAATCCTAGGCTAAAACCAGTAATGAGTACCTGGCACATGTAGTTTGATGCAAAGTCATTGATAGCAGCAACACCGCACTGAATCTGAGAAGCGATTAGTTTGGCACGACTTTTGCTTCCAGAGAAAACAGCACAGCCAAGTGCATAACGTGAATCATTCGCCAGCTTTATTGCCTCTTCATCGGTGCTGAATTGCATGATCGGCATTATTGGTCCAAAGGCCTGATTCTCACACATTAATAAATATCTTAAGAACTCAGAGTGTGCATTGTGTGATGCACCAACATGCAGCAACAGAAGCAAGACGAACCAGTGAAGGTAAGGTCACATACCTCTTCTTTCATTATTTTCATGTTGTGGTTTACATTGATGAGAACAGTTGGAGGGAAATATTGTTCGACTGCATCTTCGCCTAGATGACCAAAGCTGCCACGGACTGCAATTTCTGCTCCTTTGTCTAAGGCGTCATTTACAAGGCTCTGTAGGTGCTCAGAGTGCTCTTGCAAACATATAGCACCCATGTCATACCTCCCAGTTAGAGGAGGACCCTGATGTAAAAGAAGGATTTCAATAAGAACATAGGAGAAAATTTGAGTAAGAGAAGACTAATGTGGCCGGAACTAATAGATTTTTGGTTAACTCAAACTTCCTCAGCATCACATATCACAATGCCAGTTAACCTTCTATGTGGCTTACATATACTAGTAGGAAACAGTGAAAACAAAACCCATTACGACATTTCTAATGAAGAGGCTGAAGTCAAGATGACAAACAAATCACAAGACAAACAAGTATCAGAAACCGCCTGAATTTCTGTTTATAATAAGGATCAAACTAAATGGCACGCACTTGTTATCCGTTTATTTAATCACAGAGCACTTACCGCAGAAACTGACTTCACAATCTTGCTTACTTGGCTAATGAATGCACTGTAAATTTCTTTGTGAACATAGAATCTTTCAGCACCCGCACAGTTTTGCCCGCTTGACTGAAGAGTGCCCCTAACAGCCACTTGTGCAACCTAAATTGTACAACAGAAGCATTAGTTTTATCAAGGGGACACCCTCCTTTTTCCAATAATAAACCATAAAAGCACAGAAGAGAGTACCATGACACAGAAAGAACACTTACATGTGAGACATCTGCGTCTTCACATATGATAAATGCATCTTTACCACCAAGCTCGAGAGTGACAGGTGTCAATGTCTCGGCAGCATTTCTCATTATCTGCAACATATTGCATAAGAACAACTCGTAATAAACTGATTAGAATAAAGAACCAAGTCTGAAGACTATACCATCTTGCCAACAGCTGTGGATCCGACAAATATCATCTTATCAACAGACGAGACAAGTGCTTCTCCGGTTTCCGAAAACCTGCAAAGAATGTGTTAATTGATGAAATCAACTCAATACCAACATGCATGCTAAGGAGAATTGCATAAGTAAAATACACAGACCCTGTTATCACATCGACTAGATTTTCAGGTGCTCCAACAGCAGCTAAAGCTGCCTGGATTATGCGGAAGTAAAAGCATCCTGACCAGCTAGCGTGTTCTGAAACCTGCAGAAAAGGTGTTTCAACTATCAGAAACATATACAAAATCTAACGAAAGATATATGCTTCGAAGAATTCTAATCATTTTCCTCTCAGTGGTTGCATTGCTCACGATGTTGACATCATATAAACAGTAACATGCTAACTTATTCAAATATGGAATACAAATGAATGGCATTGCCTTGGCAAATATATATAATCAAAAAGATCAGCGAGCTATAAAGGTAGAAAAAAGACTTAGCAGTTTACCTTAATAACAATGCCATTCCCAGAGAAGACTGCAGCCAGCATAGGATTAAAAATATTGTGGAAGGGATAATTCCATGGGACTATAGCTCCAATGACACCAAGGGGATGGAACTCTACTCTTGATACTTTATGAAGCATCGCTCTTCCTGACGACCTGCAGACAAAGTAAATTTGACTTGAAATCATCTCTATGCAAGAATCAAGGAAGAGCTATGATTCATATTGATATTTATACATGCTATGATGGAATTACCGAGATTCAGGCTTTAACCATCGCTCGCCCTCAGAAAGAAGCCAAGTAATTTTCTCACAAGTAGTCATTATTTCTCCCAGGGACGCATCTACCATAGTCTTTCCAGTATCACGTGAAGAGACTCTAAATAACGGGTGATATATTAGCATCATTTGATAAAAAGTACCGAGAGAAAGCAAAAAGCTGTATATCAAACCACTCAGTAACACAGAAACAAATCCTTACTCGCATATAAGCTCTTGATGCTCAATAATGTACTTCAAAAGAATCCGCAGGAACTGCCTTCTAACCTTGAAGCTACTTTGAGCCCATGTTTTTTGAGCCTTCCTTGATAGTGCTACTCGCTCCTTCACCTAAACACACAAAAATGTAAATCACATGTCAGGCCTAGAGAGAAACATATGACTTTGAGTAACGTAACATCCATTCGATTAAGATTTTTAAACATAACAAAAGTTCTAACCTCAGCGGGCGACAGAGCAGGGAAATATCCCAGATATTTCATTGTGGCAGGTTCATAGCATTGAACTTTTTTGTCTGACTGTTGGCTCCTTCCTCTCGGAGGAATCTAAAGCCAATGTCACAGAGAACTTATGATTCAGTATGCTTAATTCACAAGAACAACTGATTTAACAATTAATTAGCTATCATGATAAATCAACTATAGTGAACAAATATGGAAATCAGAGTTAATTTCATAGTACTGAGATGAAAGATTGATACCTAAGTCCTAAACCAAAACAATAGGAGAATATATATATACGACCAACAGCTTAAATCTTATAACAACAATGAGGATAGAAGAACTCACATAGATGAAGCTATTCTCCTCCGTCTCTTTCCCATGAGCCAACACTGTTTCAAAGTTTCATTCCAAAAAAACAAATAAATCAAACATCCACGCAGTACTGAAACAACTGAGCAACAAAGCCATTAGAAGAAAGGAAAGATACCATCGGATGCGTCAACGTCAATGGAAGGAACATTGGGAGGAATAAGCATAAGAAGGAACTTGCAGATCGCGTAAGCGAAGGCGAGAACGATCAGTGGCCACCAGAACGGCATTTTTAAAGTGTTCGAAGATTCCTCGGCTAGGGCTTTGCGATTCCAACGACGCGACAACGCCGACGAAGGATAAATCTCGGCGTCTCCGTCAAATCGGAAAAATGGAAATAGGAATCAACGACGAGCAGATGGATTTTATAATATTCTCTGCTTTGAATCGCCTTTTTTGTTTGTTTTCTGGTTCTCGAGTCCACTGGAACTGTGAGAATGGTACGGGTGTGTAATTTTTGGCAACTTTAAGGGTTATTTCAGGTAGAATTAAGATTAATTTAAAAAGTATTGCGTTATTATTATTAAAACGAGCTTCCACGTTGGAAGCTACACGCCAAGAACATGAACACGAAACAATCATCAACACGCGATATATATTTGGTGCGTAATTGCGTTTGTTGAACCGAGTTTAAATGTTAAATCAAAAATTTGAACCGAGTGGTTCATATTGTTTCAAATTAAACTAGGCTTCACAAAGCTAGACTCCTTCGCTATGCACAGAAGGAACGAAACAGAAGAGTGTAAAGATGTCAACAAGAATTCCATTTAGCTCGTCAAAAGAAAGACACTATACAACATGTCTCTACTCTCAAAATTTGGTTTCCTCTAATCACTGTTAAAGTCAGAAACCTAAGGTGATAACATATTGACTTGTCTTGTCTATGAACAAACAAAAGAAAAGCCCTTGTGGTTGGGAAAAATAATAAAATAAAAAAGATGTAGACAAGAGGGATCGAACCCTCCATCTATGACAACATATGGGGCACTTTTTCGAAATGAGCTAAGTGAAACAATTGTACTATAATAAATTTAAAAATTATTAAAATTGAGTGTCGGGCACGTGCCCTACCTCCAGGTAGATAATGACATCACGTGTTAGCTTCGCCATAAACCAGACCGTTATCAGAGCTAATAACGCCGGCCAAATAAACCGTTCAACAGCTGAGTTGATGCTTTGGGGATATCCAAGCAACGGGAACAGAGCCTTGGCAAGCAGGTAAGGGATCGAGAGAGTAGTTAGGAGTGTGTTTATGATGGAACCAATCACATCTCGAAGCAGCCACATTGAAGGAAGTCTATTGATTCCCACGTTTCTGATTCTCTCAAACTTCCCTCGCCATGCCTTAGTCGCAAAACAGCTGACTGGTGTGATCAGTGCCTATGAGAAATAAAAACGAAGAAAAAGCAAATACATTAGTTGCTCTGCAGTAGAAAAAAACATCGATCCGTCCTTGTTTAAATCATCGTTTAATGATTTTCTTACCAGAAAGGTCCATATGTGAAGCACCAATACCCCAATTAACCAATCTTGGATCAAGAAGTAAACTGGTGATTCATTTAGTGGCACTCGTGATGGGATGATGATCATAAGATCGATAAGTAGACCAAGCAATCCCGGTATGAAAGAGATCTGTTCATCAGAGTTTGCAAAAGGTTTTAGAAGTCATACTTCCCAAGAGGTTTTAGTAGAAATGGAAGTTTCTTCTTACCCAGATGGAGAAAAGCAGGCCATTTCTTGTCCGTATCAAGATATATCTGAGAAGCAAATCGGTTCTTCCCTTCTGAATATGATCAGATACAAAGCAACTGCTGATATAGATACTTCGCAGAATATAACATCCAATCCAAAAAGCACATAAATCTACAACCACGAGATTTGCAATGACTTAAAAGTTTAGTAGCATATAGAAGTAAAAAGGTCTAAGCAAAGCAAGATAAGAAGAAAACTACTACGAACCGTCATGTTTGACTTCAAATCTTAGCATGATGAAAGAGATGGAGTCAGAAAATATTCTTCCAGCCAAAATTGGCAAAGCCATAAAAGCTGTGCTCATGAGGAACAAACTCAAAGCGGCTAGCACCAACATCAATGCAATCCTCGGAAGAAACCTGAAAGTGAAACTTATCACGAGTAGTTCACAATGATTTTATGAAAATGTTGTGTATTTCTATTAACTACCTTTGCCTGTTATCTCTTTGGTCTTGATCATCGTCTTCAGTATTCTGATATTCATGCATAATGACCACTGAGCCTTCAGCTATGGAATACAATAGAAACATTCCATTAACATCATATGGCCTTCTTGGTTCCATCATTGGTCTCACATTCTGATCACCACGGTGAAAGCTCTCTCCTCGGGGATTTACCAGCAAGAAATCATTCAGCTGAAGCCAAGAACTAACAGTTGTAATCCAGTTGTGAACTACCAGTTGGATAGCTGGTTTACTTAGATTGATTAACCATTCAAGGCCGTATCTCACTAGGAGAAAATAAACTGAGTATGCCCAAAAAAAAGGATTTTTTTCGGTGACCCTGTGTTTTTGGTCAAGATACAAGAAATTAGAAACGATATATAAGGTAAAAGGTTCAGAGGGAAGCAAACGCAGAAAACTTACCATAACTCAAGAGAGAGAAATGATGGGCTGATAAGTGTAATTGCTTTCATTGGCAAGTGAAACAGAATCACCAACAATCACGAAAAACAGGTTTTTGCAGGCTTTTACTGAGAAACCCCACAAGAGACATGGCAATATCACTGTTATGAAGTGAAATCCGAGGGAAAACCACCTGACTATGGCTGGATATGAGTAATGACGAAGAGTGAAGAGGATTCCAAAGTAAGCGAAGGAAACTGACAGCATCATTATTATGTATCCAAGAATGACAGGCGAGTTTCCGAATAGATAGCTGCCTCCAACAGTTGCTAATACAGTCCATCCAATCAAAAATGGTAGAAGAACAAAGAGGATAGACACATATACGCTGATGGCAAGACCCTAAAGGGAATAAACAGGACTTGTTACTCAACATTCTTTACTATAGTTATTAAGATGCACGAAGGAAGAGAATTGATGAACAAGCATAAAACTGGGAACTTACAGCAAAGGCATCATCATCCATAAAGAAAAGCAGCCTCCGGATAACCCCAAATTCTTGAAGTGGCGCATTTGGAGGAAAACGTACTGGTCGACCAGGTGGCCCCAAGATATAGAAAAGTTTATGAAAATACCAATCACAAAGGATCTTCGTATATTTGCATAAGACCTTCACAACTTCACCAATAACTCCTTGTAGTTGTAGTTGTAGTAGTAGGTTAAAATTGTCAGCAAATCTCATGAGAATGAGATCTCCTACCTCTATCCTTAGAATAGTGACAATGGTCATGAAACACACGATCATAAGGCTGTATAGCAGAGCAGCACACAAAGAAGCCGACTTCGGAGACATCCAAAAAACATTCTGGAAGTCAGCAGCAAATGCTCGTCCCAAAGGATGTAAAGAATTGCAGTAAGTGTTGAAGAGGATCACCAGAATCCAAGGAACAACCAATTTCAAGTAACGTACAGCTCTCAATAACACTCCAGTCACAAATTCGTTAAAGGAAAGCCTCTCCGGAGCATTCTCTGAATAAACCGGAACAAAAGAATAGCTACGCCCACAAACCTGAGGGTGGAAACAGAGGGACATATATGTTTCAAGATTCCCACCGAAATAGAGAGTAAAATCAAGAACCACACACTTTGACATAACGTTAAACTCTATAATCAGCCCAAGTTAACATCTTGCATCAAAGATTCTTAACTCACAGAAATAGAGAGAAATCGGTAAAAACCTTAAAACCTCACAACCTCAAAACCTAAAAAAACAAAGTTTTTGGAAAAAGGGTAAAGTAAGCAAAAAACCTCGCATTTCTTGTGTCCGCGACGATTCAGCCAAAGATGAAGACAATTTTGATGAACATACTTGATAGACCCACGACACAGACACGGATACCTCAATGGGTTACCAGGCTCCTCCGGTGATCGACAAATCCGGCACAAATCTTCATCATCTTCCTCGTTCTCCTCCGTGTCTTCCGCCGGAACATTTTGATCGCATATCGCCGGCGAAACGTCCATCTTTGGAAAATGCAAAACCTCTTTTGTTATCTCTCTTTCTAGTCTCTTCTTCTTCTCAACTTCCTAAAGCGGCAAATGCATACTAGTGGTAACAAACCTTAAAACGAGTATACATATATATATGAATAATACTAATAATTTTTTTTTGTTGTTGTTGTAAGTATTTTTTTGATTCCTCTGTTGCTTTTGTGACAGCTGCAGCCTACAGTGTTACAGTGTACAGGATGATGTTCGACGTTGCTTCCTAGTTCCTATTTTATCTATTAATTACCACGGTAAAGTCACACTTTTACCAGAGTAAAAGTCCGTTTATATCTTATTATTATTATATACTAATAAAGTTTGATATGAAAGTTAATTATTAATAAGATCGTGTTACTTATATCAATAAATATGTTGACATGTGTCATGTTAATTCTAAAATTACTAAAACATTAAAAACCTAAAATTTTAAAAGTAAAAGTTTTAAAACTATTGTAAAAAAAAAATCTACTAACTATCAATATTTGTTTATTTTTTTTTTAAATATTTTATATATTTAAATTATCTAAGAATCATATATCATCTTGCTTACAATTTTTCATTTTTATTTTTATTATGTCAAATTAACTTGATGTTAAAGTTATCATTAACAAGATCGTGACACGTGTTACTTGTATTGACATGTTTTTACTAAAATATTTATAAAAAAAAACTAAAAATTAAAAAGTAAAAATTCTAAACCTATTGTAAAAAGGAAATCTACTAATTATCAATATTTGTTTATTCTTTCTTTTTTAAGAATTTATATCTCTAAATTATCTAAGATATATCATCTTGCTTATAATTTTTATTTTTTATTATGTCAAATTAAATTATCTTTCCATTTCACAAATTTTATTGGGTTGGTCATAAACTCATTGCAGTCGTGTAGATATTGTTTTCTTTCATACACAATATTGTTCGAGTAAACAATTTTAAAGAAATATTTTAGTGGTTATACAAACTGTCACAAACAAATTTTAGTAGTGAAAAGAAATTATATCATAATAAAAGTAAATGAACAAAAATTGGTTTAATTTGTTCACAAAATCACTTTATAGATGGTGATAAAATTCAAACTTTAACAATAAAATATTTTTGGATGTAAGAACATATTTTTAGTGGTAAAACATCTAGTAAAATTGTACGTGGATTCTAATTTGATGAGTTAACTCCATGTAAAACATGAATAAATTACGAAATATTTTTGAAATTTGACAATATTGGTCTTTGGCTGACTAGCTATTCCGCTGCTTCCTGCTTGGTCCTGAATTTGACCTCCTGCAATAATATTCATAATGATTAATGTTTGAAAAAAAAATTAATGGTTGATAATGTAGCTTTAAATTATTGTAATAATTCTAATAATAATTTTAAAATATAAAAATATAAATAAGTGTATTAAAGTAAGAACTTATCTTTAACTAAGAATATTTATATATTTATTTCTGGAAAATATATTTCATTTACAAAAAATATTAATATATTCTTTTAAATTTCATTTTAATAAATATTTTTAAACCGGCGCATCAAGTGGTCCTAATCTAGTTATAAAATAAAAATAAAAAACAGTGAGTCTTTTCTCTTTTGCCATTAACATACTAACTACTTTTCTCATTTCCTTTCTCCATCTGTATAGATATTAATTAAGTGATTACCATATATAACAGTTTCTCTTAATACTACTTTTCTCTAAAAATAACTTTTAGAAAAGAACGCATAGTTTGATAGGAAGAAAAATTGAAACGTTAAAGACGTACGTCAACAAGAATTCCATATTATCTCGTCAAAAGAAAGACACTATACAACATATGTCTACTCTCAAAATTTGGTTTCCTCTAATTACTGTCAAAGTGAGAAACCTAAAGATAAATAATAACATGCATATTGACTTGTCTATGAACAAAAAGCAAAAGAGTCCTTGTTGGTCATACTCCTCCATGGATGATTATCCCCTGCTCTACATCTTCTTCAGTCAGATTGTCCACTCTTTCACCCACCAGATACCGTTCATTGAAAACCAATTGGTGAAGGTAGATAACGACATCACGTGTTAGCTTCACCATTAACCAGACCGTGATCAAAGCCAATAACGCCGGCCAAATAAACCGTTCAACGGCTGAGTTGACGCTTTGGGGATATCCAAGCAACGGGAACAGAGCCTTGGCAAGCAGGTAAGGGATGGAGAGTGTAGTTAGAAGTGTGTTTATGATGGAACCAATCACATCTCGAAGCAGCCACACTGAAGGAAGTCTATTGATTCCCACGGTTCTGATTCTCTCAAACTTCCCTCGCCATGCCTTAGTCGCAAAACAGCTGACTGGTGTGAACATTGTCTATAAGATAAAGGAAGAAAAAGCAAATACATTAGTTGCTCTGCAGTAGAAAAAAAACATCGATCTGTCCTTGTTTAAATCATCGTTTAATGATTTTCTTACCAGAAAGGTCCATATATGAAGCACCACTACCCCAATTAACCAATCTTGGATCAAGAAGTAAACTGGTGATTCATTTAGTGGCACTCGTGATGGGATGATGATCATAAGATCGATAAGTAGACCAAGCAATCCCGGTATGAAAGAGATCTGTTCATCAGTGTTTGCAAAAGGTTTTAGAAGTCATATATTTCCCAAGAGGTTTTGGTGGAAATGGAAGTTTTTTCTTACCCAGATGGAGAAAAACAGGCCACTTCTTGTCCGTAGCAAGATATATCTGAGAAGCAAATTCGTTTTTCCCTTCTGAATATGATCAGATACAAAGCAAGTGCTGATATAGATTCTTCGCAGAATATGACATCCAATCCAAAAAGCACATAAATCTACAATCACGAGAGTTCCAAAGAGAAACTAAAAAGGTTAGAAGAAGGTAAAGAAGAGGGGGAAGAAGAAGAAGAAAAAGTCTATAAGAAACAAGATGAAGAAACTACGACACACCGTCATGTTTGATTCCAAATCTTATCCTGATGAATGAGACAGAGTCAAAGAATACTCTCCCCAACAAAATTGGCAAAGCCATGAAGGCTGTACTAAAGAGGAACAGACTCAAAGCAGCTAGAACCAACATCAGTGCAATCCTCGGCAGAAACCTAAAACTGCAACTTATCAGAACAATTCTCTATAATTTATTAAAAGTTTGTTATATCAGTTAATTACCTGTCATCTCTTTGGTCTTTAATATCTTCTTCAGCATTCTGAGAATTATGCGAAATGACCACAGAGCCTTCAGCTATGGAATACAATAAAACCCATGGATTACCATTGAACTCCCTTCTTGGTCGAGGGACTACCAGCAAGAAATCACTTAGCTGAAGCCAAGAACTAACAGTGATAAGCCAGTTGTGAACTATGAGTTGGAAAACTGGATTAACTAGTTCGATTAACCAATGGGTGCCGGATGATAGTAGATTGAAATAAACTACGTATGCACCAACAAAAGGCATTTCGTCGGTGACCCTGTGTTTGGTTCAAGGTACAAGAAATTAGAAATGATATAAGGTAAAAGGTTCAGAGGGAAACAAACGCAGAAAACTTACCATAACTCAAGAGGGAAAAATGATGGGCTGATAAGTGTAATTGCTTTCATTGGCAAGTGAAACAAAATCACCAACAAGGCCCCATGAGACGCAAACACAAAGAAAGTGTATTCAAGATTCAGTTTGGTGATCTTGTAGTCTGGATCTGTGACATCTAGGAGATACCAATAGGCTCGTTTATGAATGATCTGCCAAAAGAAGAAGAGAATGAGGGAAAATATGATATAAGAGTAAGGCTCTGTTGGGATGAAACACAACTGAAATCTATTACCTCCTGGATAAGATCTATGTAACTGAAAGCTATCATCAAACAAAAGATTCCTGACCACCAGCGTATGAACATCATGGTTGGGAATTGTGAAAGAATCTCAAACCTCTGGAACATTGTGGTTCCAAACAAAGGGGAGGTGCAGATTTCAAGCCAACATCCAAGTACCCAAGGCAGAACACCAATTTTAAAGTACAAGACGAAGCAATACTTAATGAAAAACAGCTTTTTGCAGGCATCTACTGAGAAAACCCACAAGAGACATGGCAATATCACTGTTCTGAAGTGAAATCCGAGGGAAAACCACCTGACTATGGCTGGAAAGGAAGTTGACAGCATAATTATGTAACCAAGAGTAAAAGGCGAGTTTCCAGGTAAGTAGCTGCCTCCAACAGTTGCTAAAACAATCCATCCAATCGAAAACGGCAGAAGAACAAAGAGGATAGACACATAAACACTGATGGCAAGACCCTATAGGGGACACAAACAGAACTTGTAACTCAAACATTCTTTATGTATGTTTATTAAGCTAGTTAAGAGAATTGATGAAGTACAAAGATGAATTAAAATGAGAACTTACAGCAAAGGCATCATCATCCATAAAGAAAAGCAGCCTCCGGATAACTCCAAAATTATGAAGTGGCACATTTTGAGGAACAAATAGTAGTAGTCCATGAGGTTGGCCGAAGAGACGGATGAGTTTCACAAAATACCAATCACAAAGGATCTTCATATATTTCCCTAAGATCTTGACAACTTCACCAATAGGTCCTTGTAGTACTAGTAGGTGAAGAAGATTCTCAGCGTGAACCCCATCAGGAAATCTCATGAGATTGAGATCTCCTACCTCCATCCTATGAAGAGTGACAGTGGTCATGAAACACACGATCATAAGGTTGTATAACAGGCCATAATAGAAAGAAGCGAGCTTGGAAGACATCCAAACACCATTCTGGAACTCAGCAGAAGATGCTCGGCCCAAAGGATGCAAGGAGTAGCAGTAGGTGTTGAAGAGAATCACAAGAATCCAAGGAAAAATCAGTTTCAAGTAACGTACAGCTCTCAATAACACTCCAATCAGAAATTCATTAAAAGGAAGCCTCTCCGGAGCATTCTCTGAATAAACCGGAACAAAAGAGTAGCTACGCCCACAAACCTGAGAGTGGAAACAGAGGGGATTTTAGACATATATGTGTTGCAAGATTCTTCCTACAACAGAGAGTAGAAATTAAAAACCACACACTCTGACATAAGGTTAAACCCTAAAATCAGCTCAAGTCAAAACCTTGCATCAGAGATTCTTCTTTAGACCCACCAAAACAAAAAAAAATAGAGAGAAATCGCTAAAACCCTTAAAACCCAGCAATCAATGTCAAAACCCTTGATAGAGAAACAAAGTTGTTGGGAAAAAAGGTAAAGTAAGCAAAAACCTCGCATTTCTTGTGTCCGCGACGATTCAACCAAAGACGAAGACAGTCTTGGTGGACATATTTGATAGACCCACGACACAGACACGGATACCTCAATGGGTTACCAGGCTCCTCCGGTGATCGACAAATCCGGCACAAATCTTCATCATCTTCCTCGTTCTCCTCCGTGTCTTCCGCCGGAACATTTTGATCGCATATCGCCGGCGAAACGTCCATCTTTGGAAAATGCAGCAAAACCTCTCTCTGGCAAAATGGCATAGTAGTGTGGTATGGATACAAACCTTAAAACAAGTAATTAATAATTATACATCAAACATTAATTAATTTTGTTTAATTAAAAATAAGTTGTTTTGGATTACTCTCTGTTGCTTTTTTATTTGACAGCTACAAAAGGCTACAGCGTTACAGTCTACGTACAGAAGAGTGACGTTTCGACGTTGCCTCACTCCCTCCCATCTATTATTTAATTACCACGGTATAGTCAAACTTCTTACCAGAGTAAAAAGATCCGTTCTTGATTTTTACTCTTTTAAAAAATGAAATATTAAAATCCAGAATTGCGACTCTAACTTCCAACTCTTTTAATAATGTTTTTAAATTTATTTTTCTAATAAATCCACCAAAGCCCATTTTGTCTTTAGTACTAGTAAAGTAATACATACTTTAGAACTACAAATACAAAAATTCCTAATCAAAACTTTAACAATATTATTTGAAATTCATTCATAATGTCGGACTAGCTTGTTGTAAACTAACAAAATTAACATTTTTTCCTTTCATTTTCTGCATAAGTTTAGATATTTTAAAGTTATTACCATATAAGAATTTCTCTAAGCATAAAAATCTTAGGCAAATAGTTTCACTTTAGGGAAAAGGAGGTTACATTTGAAATGGTGATCCCATGGTTTTTTAAAGTAAAAACAAAGACGAAACAGAAAAGTGTTAAAGACGTAAGTCATCAAGAAATCCATTAATCTCGTCGAAAGCAAGACACTACACAACATGTCTCTACTCTCACAGAATTTGGTTTCCTCTAATTACTGTCTAAATTAAATAAAACATAAACATTGCTAAAGATAATAATAACATATGTCTTGATCGACTTCTAGTCTATGTACCAAACCAAAAAAAGCAAAAGAGTCCGTCCTTGTTGGTCATACTCCATGGATGATTATCCCCTGCTCTAGATCTACACTCAAATTGTCCACTCTTTCACCCAACAGATACCGTTCATTGAAGACCAATTCGTGAAGGTAGATAATGACATTACGTGTTAGCTTCGCCATTAACCAGACCGTTATCAAAGCTAATAACGCCGGCCAAATAAATCGCTCAACAGCTATATTGATCCTTTGGGGAAATCCAAGCAACGGGAACAGAGCCTTTGCAAGCAGGTAAGGGATGGAGAGCGTGATTAGAAGTGGTTTTATGATGGAACCAATCACTTCTCGAAACAGCCACATTGAAGGAAGTCTATAGATTCCTACGGTTATCATTCTCCTTAACTTCACTCGCCATGCCTTAGTCGCAAAACAGCTGACTGGTGTGATCAGTGCCTATGAGAAATAAAAACGAAGAAAAAGCAAATACATTAGTTCCTCTGGAGAAAACAAAAAGTAACCTCAGTCCTTGTTGAAGTCACCTTATGATGATTTTCTTACCAGAAAGGTCCATAAGTGAAAACACCACTACTCCAATTAACCAATCTTGGATCAAGAAATAAACCGGTGTTTCGTTTAGTGGCACGCGTGATGGGATGATGATCATAACATCGATAAGTAGACCAAGCAATCGCCGGTATGACAGTGATCTGTTTATCGGAGTTTGCAAAAGGTTTTAGAAGAAGTCATACTTCCCAAGAGGTTTTAGTGAAAATGGAAGTTTCTTCTTACCCAGATGGTGAAAAACATGATATACTTGAGAAGCAAATGGGTTCTTCGCTTCTGAATATGATCAGATACAAAGCAAGTGCTGATATAGATTCTTCGCAGGATATAACATCCAATCCAAAAACCACAAAAATCTACAATAATCACGAGATTTTCAATTAGAGACTTAAAAAGATTAGAAGCATATAGAAGAAAAAATGTCTAAGCAAAGCAAGATAAGAAGAAACAACAACAAACCGTCATGTTTGACTCCAAATCTTAGCATGATGAAAGAGATAGAGTGAGAGAAGATTCTTCCCGCCAAAATAGGCAAAGCAATGAAAGCTGTGCTCATGAGGAACAAACTCAAAGCGGCTAGCACCAACATCAATGCAATCCTCGGAAGAAACCTAAAACTGCAACTTATCACAACACTTCTCAATGACTTTATGAAAATGTTGTGTATTTCTATTAACTACCTTTACCTGTCATCTCTTTGGTCTTGATCATCATCTTCAGTATTCTGATATTCATGCATAATGACCACTGAGCCTTCAGCTATGGTATACAATAGAAACATTCGATTAACATCATATGGCCTTCTTGGTTCCATCATTGGTCTCACATTCTGATCACCACGGTGAAAGCTCTCTCCTCGGGGATTTACGAGCAAGAAATCACTCAGCTGAAGCCAAGAACTAACAGTTGTTATCCAGTTGTGAACTACGAGTTGGATAGCTTGTTTACTTAGATTGATTAACCATTCAAGGCCGTGTCTCATTAGGAGGAAATGAGCTGAGTATGCCCAAAAAAAAGGGTTTTTTTCGGTGACCCTGTGTTTTTGGTCAAGATACTAAGAAATTAGAAACGATATATAAGGTAAAAGGTTCAGAGGGAAGCAAAGGCAGAAAACTTACCATAACTCAAGAGAGAAAAATGTTGGGCTGATAAGTGTAATTGCTTTCATTGGCAAGTGAAACAAAATCACCAACAATACCCCATGAGACGCAAACGCAAAGAAGGTGTAACCAAGCTTCAGTTTGGTGATCTTGTACTGTGGATGTGTGAAATCTAGGAGATACCATAAGGCTCGTTTATGAATGATCTGCCAATGAAGAAGTGAATGAGGGAAACTATGATATAAGAGCTAGTAAGGTTCTATTGGAATGAAACACAAATGTAAATCCATTACCTTCCGGATAAGATCCATGTAACTGACAGCAGTCATCAAACAAAATATTCCTGACCACCAGCGTATGATCATCATAGTTGGGAATTGTGAAAGAATCTCAAATCTCTGGGAAATTGTGGTTCCAAACAAAGGGGAAGTGCAGATTTCAAGCCAACATCCAATTATCCAAGGCAGAACACCAAGTTTAAAGCAAACGACGAAGGCATCCTTAACCACAAACGGATTTTTGCAGGCTTCTTCTAAGAAAACCCACAAGAGACATGGCAATATCACTGTTATGAAGTGAAACCCGAGTGAAAACCACCTGATCACTATGGCTGGAAATGAGTAATGACGAAGAGTGAAGAGGATTCCAAAGTAAGCGAAGGAAACTGACAGCATCATTATGTATCCAAGAATAACAGGCGAGTTTCCGAATAGATAGCTGCCTCCAACAGTTTCTAATACAGTCCATCCAATCAAAAATGGTAAAAGAACAAAGAGGATAGACACATATACGCTGATGGCAAGAACCTGTATAGGGAACAAAACAGAACTTGTTACTCAACATTCTTTACTATAGTTATTAAGATGCACGAAGGAAGAGAATTGATGAACAAGCATAAAAATTGGAACTTACAGCAAAGGCATCGCCATTGATAAAGAAAAGTAGCCTCCGGATCACTCCAAAATCATGAAGTGGCACATTCTGAGGGACGCGTATTGGTAGTAGTCCATGTGGTTGGCCGAAGAAACGGATAAATTTGAGAAAATACCAATCACAAAGGATCTTCATATGTTTCCATAAGACCTGGATAACTCCACCATTAATAACTCCTCCTTGCGGTAGGCCGCTATTCCCAGCAACAAAATCCTCAGCGGGAAACCCACCAGGAAATCTCCTGACACTGATAAGATCTAGCACCAGCATCCTTACAAGATTGACAATGGTCATGAAACGCTCGATCATAAGACTGTAGTAAAGGGCAGCACGAAAAGAAGTAAAGGCTGTCCGGAACTCTGCAACAAGTTCTCGGGCCAGAGAACGTAAGGCATTGCAGAAGGAGTTGAAGCGAATCACCAGAAACCAATGAACAAGAACCAGTTTCATGTAACGTGCAACTCTCAATAGCACCCCAATCAGAAATTCATAACAAGGGAGTCTGTCCGGAGCATTGTCGGAATAAACCGGAACAATAGAGTAGCTACGCCCACAAACCTGCGGTATAAGGAAACAGAGTGGATTTAGTGGTAGGCATACAATACACAGTTTTGCAAGATTCTTCCTTTACAACAAAAAAAACCCGCTAAACCCTAAAATTAAAAACCTTGCATTAGAGAGATTCTTCTTAGACCCACATAAATAGAAAGATACCATGGTCTTAATTATGAGATAAAGCTAAAAGTCCTAAAACCCTAAAAAACCTCAAAATCTTAAAACCCTTGTTAGAGAAACAGGTGATGTACAAACCTCGCATTTCTTGTGTCCGCGACGATTCAGCCAAAGACGAAGACAATATTGGTGGACATACTTGATAGACCCACGACACAAACACGGATACCTCAATGGGTTTCCTGGTTCCTCTGGTGATCGGCAAATCCGGCACAAATCTTCATCTTCGTCGTAGTTGTCTGTATCTTTCACCGGAATATTTTGGTCGCTTATCGCCGGAGAGACGTCCATCTTTGGAAAATGCAAAAACCTCTTTTTTCACTCTCTCTACTAAAAATTTCTGAAGCAGCAAGTTAATGCATTGTGGTAAACCATCAACACAAGACTATTTGATGATGTATATCATAAAAATAAAAAGGGATATAATGGCATAGCTTGTAATTTCTTACTATTGATTCAATGATTCCTCTCTGTGCTTTTATTTTTTTGACAGCTACCCGTCTGCAGCAGAGTGTTGACTACAGTCTACAATAGAGTGTTAGACTACAACAGTGTGACCTTCTACGTTGCTTCCTATCTAATTATTACTATGGTAATTAATCTCAAAGTTTTTTTTTTCTTTTTACCTTAGTTAAAGTACTAGTACTTTTTATTGTCCATTTTTACCTTTTTAGGTATAACAAATCCAAAAAAAACAAAGGGCGCGTGAATTCCAACTTATACAAAAAAAAAAAGGAAGTTGTTGTATATTGTAGAATTCTTATTAGTTTCAAATTTCAAATGTAACTGATGACTTGAACGGTACTACTCAAATAAGTCCGATAAAATATTTTTTTCATACATTATAAAATTTATAGAGTAAAAAATCTCAAACTAACGTTTTCAATTGTTTTTCAAACAAAGTTCTACAACTAGTGAATAAAGGAAAAGGAAGAAAATTTGAAATGGTAACAGCTATTGTTTTTTTTAGAATTTAGATTTTTGGATTGAATAAAAAGGTTTTTAATTTTTAAATACAAGATACGTTACAAGGTTAAGTTGACGTGTTGACCTACATTATCGCAAAAAAAAACTTCACATTTTAATTACCCCCTGTTTTAAGAAAATACGAATGTTACAATTTGGAAAATTGAATCGCCGCTATTTACGTTCATCCAATCCCCATACTAATTTTTTTTTTCCTTTTTTTCATCTATTTGTTCCTTTTTTATCTTTCATAAACCTAAACTTTTTTTTTTCTTTTTTCTTCTTCTTTCTCAACGGAAGAGAAAAAAAAAAGAAAAAAAAAATGGAATCAAAGAATAAAACCTTTCGGATCATCGTGATCGTCACGGTTTCTACTTTGGCCACGATCTTTATAGCCCCCGTAGAATCCAAATACGTCGGCTCGAGATCTCTACTCCATGTGTTTCCAGACTCTCCATCTCCTGCACCAGCTCCGGGACCAGAAGTTATGAATCCGATCACTAGTCCAGCTTATTCTCCGGCTGATGAGACAGATATAGAAGACTATTCGGCGGCATCACCTGAAGCTCCCACCCCGGCTGAGGCAGATATAGACTCTCCCGCGGCATCACCTCAAGCTCCCACCCCGGCTGAGACAGACATCGACTCTCCCGCGGCATCACCTGAAGCTCCCACTCCGACGGAGTCAGACATCGACTCCCCCGCGGCGTCACCTGAGGACTCGAATCCACCGTCTGAGGAAGATGATCTCGAGGCTTCTCCTTCATCTTCTCCATCTGTACTATCTGGAATCAACATTTTGAGTTCGGCCAAAAACGTTTTGAATACGCCATTGTTGTCTCCGGAGATCAAAACCATCTGCGGCAAAACTGACTTCCCTCCGTTATGCGAATCCTCCGTTAGTCCTCTGTTAACCGTGTCTCAGCTGAAACCAGACGTTTCCTCTGTCCTCGTTCTCGCGATCCAAGCTTCGATCAACGCCACCAAGGCGGCCATGGCCATCGTAGAAAAAGTAGCCGCGGATGATTGCAAGGAACTGTACGACGACGCCCTTGCGAATTTGGAAGACGCGACTAACGCCGTTAAGACACGCGACATTGCCACCGTTAACACTAACTTGAGTGCGGCGATGACGGACTACAGCACGTGCAACGACGGCTTCGAGGAAGCGGGAGAGCCTAACCCGTTGGCTGACGTGAGCGGCAAGCTTACGAAGATGGTTAGTAACTGTCTCGCTATCTCTACGTTGATCAAGTGATAAGATACGACGGCGTTTTGAATCGCTAGAGAATGTAAAACTGTAAAGTGTTGTTGTTTTCTTTAAATTTGAGTTGAGCCTTGGACGGGTTTGAACGTCGTTTTCGAATATCCAAATTTCCAAAAAATCATATTTTAAAGAACGTGAGAGAGCTTTTTATTAGGCTTATGTATGGTGTAACGTTTAACCAGAGATAGATCATGCATCATCTATCTACTAATTGTTGTATTATCATATGTGGATGTCAATTTATCGTAAAAACAAAATGATATATATCTATACGTAATTGTATGTTGACCAATGACCATAAACAAAGCGAATCGGATTTCTTATTGGATGGTGTCCATAGAATTTGATATATTCAATAACCAAGTCGTCATTTTTATTTAATTTGGTTCCTAATTAATTGAGATATATATATATATATATAATATATATAAATGTTTTTGGATAATTGTTGTTTTAAATGAAAGAATATATAATGTCAAATTTTCTATAGTTCAACAAGTTAATTAAAATGTGAATTAAAAAAAATTGGTATTTTACCATTTGTGAAACTGCAAAATGCTGGTCCATCCAAACCAATCTGAACTAGCTAATTAACATGTTTTTTTCTTCTCCATCAGTTTCATTCAATCATCCAAATTGGTCTGCTCTATTTGATAACCAGTTTACAACTACCAAATGAAATAACCAAATTTACCGAATAAAGTTTTATTAACCAAAACGTATCCCAAATTTAATAAAAATAAATAACTGGATAAATCACATTTTAAGTACCATTTTGGCAGTAGATTTAGGTATAATCAAATTAATAATTAGTAATAGGAACAGAGGAAGCTGAAAGAGGTAATGGTTTACTACGACTACTCAGCGATGGATTAATATTCGTTTAATCCTATAGCAAGTTTACATTCAAGAGGTCTAATCTCTATCGACTAATGGTATTCTGTTTGATTTCTAGTTTTGATGTTTAATTTGATAGAAAATATGTCATTAATTTCATGAATTAGTGATGTTTCTAGATAACTCTCAAACTAGTTTATCAATAAATATCAAAGAGTTTTTTTTTCTTTTGTGATGGGTTAATTAGTTAAATCATATTATACTAATCAACTCAAAATCTTTATCTAATTTACGTATATTTCGGTGACTTTATTTATATTTAATCTACCAACAATGTATTCTTAGTACCAAAAAAGAACACCATAATTTTGAGCGTAAACAGGCAATTTTGCTAGAAAATTATTAAACGAACTTGGACCGTGAGCATTTGTAGTTGGGCCACACGATCATTCTACTATTCAGCTTAATACTTATACTAAATACTTTTATATGACTTTTTAAAATTATAATATTTCATTTTTTGAAAAAAATTTAAATTGTCTTTTATAACATTAACTCACTATTTTTTAAAACATTGTCTTTTTATTATTATAAAATAATTTATGTCCAAAAAAGATATATACAAGGCTACATTTTTTAGAACAGCTACTGGTTTTGTGTACTTGTCAAACCAGATTGAGAAAGAGGAATCCAAACTAGGCATTCATGTCATAGGGTTTTTCTTGTCGTGTTATGTGGTTGTAATCTCAGTCACCAAACTATATAAGACAGATGATTTGTTCTGTAAAATTTAAATATATTTTTTTCTAGTATCAGAAACATATGTTGCCAGAATTACTTTAGTTTTCTATTTTCTTTTTTGTTTTAGTAGCATAAATAATATCTTAATTTGTTCATATTAAGAGAAAGAAAAAAGGTAGATTGATAGAAAATATAGTAATTATAAGATATTTGCAGGCCCATTAAGCGATATACAATTTGGGTGCACATTTTTTTTACTCGCCCAAAACAATAGTATCAGATTTTAATTTGTTGAACCAAATGAATTAATCGTACGAGGATACAACCACGTGTTAGGTTGAAAACAAGTATCAGATTTTAATTTGTTGAACTAATGAATCAAAGAAGGTGATCAATCCATCAACACCTGTTCACTCTATAGGATTCTACGTACTTCTGCATAAATTATGGCCTGATGTGATATGTAGCTTTTAACATCTAGTTGATTTACTACGGTTCAATATCTTCTTCTGTTCTTCATGTAGAAGAAAACAGTATCTCACCACTACCTTTTTCTTGCACTGCAAGTCATTGACCTAACCCGCGGGACACGCAACTCCTACAACATCTTGTATTTCTTTCTCTTGTTTTTGTGTATGTCTCGAAAAAAAAAAATGTGAATATTGCTGATTTTCTCTAGTAGTAAAAATTAGTCCTTAAATGCAAACATACCAAACTCCAAACACCAAACTTCAAACAATATCGTCGGGTTGGCCTAGATCCCAGGAACAAGCATATACTATTAATTAAAAAACACACAACAATGTTTCAAGACCACTGCTTATCTATTCCATAAACCCAAAAAGAAAGAAAAAAGTTATAAATCAAATTCAATATGTTAATGGAAATCAATTAATTAACAAAATTTTCAAGAAAAAAAAATAGGAAAAGGACTTACAAGGACGTAGATATCAATTGTAGATCAAAGAATAACCAGTCCAAATTCCAGCATTGATGAAACTAACTAATGACAGCCAAAACGGCATATATTTGAAGGTACTCTTTGTCTCCGGTATTTTGTCCTAATGGTTTTGACGCATAAAAAACTTGTCAAAGCCGGTGATAAATACACTTTTCTTATCTATCCATCAATAAGTGAGAGAGAGAGATATATATTACTATGGTACATGTAAGATTGATGATACCAATGTTGTAAACGTTGCAAACAACACCAACGAATGTATGCTTGACGGATGAAGTCTCAATTGCCAAAATAGTAGTACAATAGACAATTGCCAAAAAAGCAGACTCAAACAAAAGACATACATAAATGAGATCCTTCTGCACATCAACATCATATCAACATAATGAAAAATCAATATACAATATTAGACATATTTAAGCGAGCATTAAAGATGGATACCTACAAGTGATTCGTCGTGGCAGTTGATCCGAAAGACAACGATGTAGATAACTAGGATAGCGAAACCGACACCATTACTAGTGGAGACGAGAATATTGTCCTTGTGAACAAAAGGGAGACTATACAAAACCCACAAACCACATTTAATCAGCATCCTTAACTGATGATCCAGTTGATATCCCTTTACTGATTTCTTCTTGTATATATATATGAAAATGCTTAAGATCACTCTTGACTACGATAAATGCTTAATCTAAATCTGAAAACAATAATACTCAGATATAAAACGGAGAAATTATGATCGTAGCTAGGAACCACTAAAAGAAGACAGATAACACGCATTATAAATTAATCCTCGCCAATGTAGAGATTATATTGGTGACAAACTATATAGAAGACAATAATTCAAAAAGTAACGTTCGTAATAAAGTACATATGAAAACATAAAAACACACAACACGAATGTGAAAAAGGGGAAAAAGCAAGAGAAAGAAGAAAAAGGATTATTACATATGTGAGAGGGAGATCAAAGTGGACAGAACATTCCCTGCATCAAGCCAGAGAATAAATGTCAGTATATTTTACATACAGTATATATATATCTCGAATTTTGTGCTAATTAAATCAGTCTCTCTATCTATATAAACACACACACACACATGGGTAAGGTAAAATGAACCGATCGATATATGTATATGTAATTACAGATTATGATGATAAGTAAGTATCGAACGTAAATTAATTTATTGAGAGATTCCGCCATTAGAACATCAGTATAATTTAAGTTTTGGAATCACTTTTTTTTTTGTAAGGAGTTTTGGAATCACTATTAATTACAACATGTCAACAACTACACTTGTGCATGGAATGAGTACCCATGTTACACACCACACGGATATATATAGATATGCAAGCACGCACAAAAATAAACTAATCGAGAGAGATCGCAGATGTATGATACCAATATACGAATATCTTTGGCGTTAATCAGATCGATGGAGTGAGAAAACGGAGATGTAGTGAAGGACGAGTCAATATTTACTCTTCTTTCTTTACCTTTTGGCATATATAATAATATTTCTATGGAATATTTAGTCAAAAGATCGTATTTTTAATTTGTGAATCCAACCAATTTTTTTTTTTTTCTTTTGATCAAAATCCAACCAAAAATATATATTGTTTTGTTTGCTACATTATCTGTTTCCTTGTTACTAGGGTAGGTTCGGTACAGGCCGGTAGAATTAAAACTTTCGGTTCAGAAGAAGAAACTGAATAAATTAATTTGCCTTAACCGAAGGTAGTATTTGGTTTGGATTGGTTTTGAAAAGATTGGGCCTGAATATCAAAGGCCCAGCCCAAAAGCTGAATAGTCGATCGTCGTCTTGTCTTCACTTACTAAACTCCGACAAAGAAACGATTAAGCTTTTCGCCGGCGATATTTAAACGGGACGGCATGAAAAAAAAA
Organism: Camelina sativa; assembly: GCF_030686135.1. Taxonomy (NCBI): domain Eukaryota; kingdom Viridiplantae; phylum Streptophyta; class Magnoliopsida; order Brassicales; family Brassicaceae; genus Camelina; species Camelina sativa. The sequence continues at coordinate 2,774,795 of NC_141894.1, forward strand.
AAAAAAAAGGAAAAAAGGAAAAAAAAAAATTTTTAAAAGAGGAGAGAAAATCAGAAAAAATGGAGGAGATAAAGATTTGGGAACATCTCTTCCACATTGACCCTTCAGTTAAAGCCAATCCCACTTCTTCTTCTTCCTCTTCTTCTAAAAGGGACTCCATCGTTCTTAGTCGAACACAGAGGTTTCATCGACCTATACAACGAGCTGATCCGGATTCTGCTCCATGATTTAGCTTCACCGTACTCCTTCCATCAACCATATGTCATCGTGCACCTCGTAGCAACTATTGACCACACAGAGACATTCGTTGAGACTACCGACCAGAAAGTTTCTAAACTGCTATGTTTACAACAATCCTCGGTTCGAAAATTCATATACTACGACCACTCTTTGGTTATGGCTACGCTCTGTAAACACCCAGTGAATCGCACCGTTGAAATGCACACCGGACGTGTAGAAGCCATCGTTGTGCTCATAATTCAAACTGCAGATTCGCCTCTCCATGAGTCTGCCTTCAAAGAATACTTCGTACAGATGATCCCTAACGTAACTCCTAATCATCGCAGAGAAAATGCTAATCGTCCTTAAGCGGATAAGTAAGTTCTGCGGCAGCTAGATGCCTAATTCCTTCCCATTCAATCGAATCGAAATCTAACGAGTACACATTATGTGAAGAGACGATGAGCTTGCGGTGGAGAGATCGTATGGCTTCGTTTCGGAGGATTAGATCGAGATGACTTTTAGCTAACCTAGGATTGGACGATAAAGAGCAAAAGAGCTTTGACACGCACCTGAATCGCCCGACCGACTTGGCCGGCAATCGAAGGAGAATTTCTGTGATGATCTCTGGATGAAAACAAGGGATTCTGGTGAAGCTTTGTCGCTTGTCTCTTCTTCACCGCCGTCATCATCTTCTCTCCGTCGCCTCCATTAGCGCTTCCCACAGCAACTGGATCGCTTTCATCGTTTGCGTCTGGGTTGCTCTCTCTGCTATGACCCGCGAATCTTAATTTAACCCGGTAACACTGGATCCGGGTCTAATTCCGCTTTTAATTTTAACTTCCAATTTCCCGGTTCAATAGGCAAACCGAGTTCTTGAGTTATTACTATACAAAACAAATTACAAGCTAATAATCAATTACGTAACTGAATCATTGAATCAAGAAAACAAGAATCAAATCAAGAGTTCGTTCTAAAATAACAACAACTTGAATTAAAGTAATATATTATAAAATGTTCATTTTTCTTTTACTTTTTAATCATAATTTTCAATAATAAAATTATGTTTTATTTGTTCATTTTAATAAAAAATTCACATAATATGATTATTAATTTATTTTGTAATTTTTTTCTAATTATAATAAACTAAATTTATTTTAATATAAAATTTACTTTTGAAGAAACTAAATAAAATATAAAACCATAATTGAGGAAAATTTTTATAATTTTTGTACAAGTTTTGATAAATACGTATTTAAAAAAATATTTTTGAAATATAAAATATTAAATAATCAATTTATTCAATAAATTACTAAACTTCTTTAAAGTATATAATTATATTTTGTTATATTAATTTCAAATTCAGACGTGAGACGTTATCTAGTATAATATATATTAATCAAGAACGCAGATGGTGGTATAGTCTCATTTGCCAAGTGGTGGTATAGTCTCATTTGCCAAGCTATATAAATCTGTTCGGAATCGGTGACAGCCTCATGGCTGTGAGTGTGATGTTATGGGTTAACAAACATGAGATCATACTTCACAAAAAAATATGCATGAAACTCATATGCATCCAGATAGCTTAGTTAAATCTCCAAAAGTATCATTATTTTGTTTGTGATATGGGTTAATTACCAAAACATTAATATTTTTTACTAATGGATCATTTATAACCTAGTTATTTAATAGCTTGAACAGTGAGTGAAAAAGAACTCGTTATTCTCTCCGAAGAACAAAAAGGGAAAAAAGCTAATTCATATATAAAATTGTTGTGTGACACCAGTAGTATAAATTAAGATTTGGAATCACTAATAATTACAACAACTACACTAGTGCATGGGATCATTACCACGTTATACACCACACGGCTATATATAGACACACAAGCACGTACAAAGATAAACTAATCGAGAGAGATCGCAGATGGTACCAATAATTCCGATGAATAGATGAATATCTTTGGCATTAATTATCATTGTGAAATCGACGGAGGACGAGTAAATATTTCTCTACGTTTTTTCCTTTGGCATATAGTAATAATATTTATATGGAATATTGAGTCAAAATTAAAGATACGTATTTTTAATTTGTGAATCCAACCAAAAATATTGTTTTGTTTGCTACATTATATTTTTCCTTGTTACTAGGTAGGTTCGGTACAGGCCGGTAGAATTAAAACTTTCGGTTCAGAAGACTAGAAACGGAACAATAAATTAATTTGCCTTAACCGAAGGCTGATAATGCATAGAAGTAGTATTTGGATTGGATAGGTTTAGAAAAGATTGGGCCTGAATATTAAAGGCCCAACCCAAAAGCAGAATAGTCGATCGTCGTCTCGTCTTCACTCATTAACTCCGACAAAGAAAGGATGAGCGTTTCGCCGGCGGTGATATTTAAACGGGACGGCATGAAAATAAAGAAAAAAGGAAAAAAAGAATAAAAAAAAAAGAAAGAGGAGAGAAAATCAGAAAAAATGGAGGAGATAAAGATTTGGGGACATCTCTTCCACATTTACCCTTCAGTTAAAGCCAATCCAACTTCTTCTTCTTCATCTTCTTCTTCTCAAGGGACTCTCCATTATCTAATAATAATACTAGGGTTTTTCTCTCCTTCGTCTTCCCGCGTCTCTTTCCTCTCTCTCCCGCCGACTGCTTCTTTCCCTCGATATTTATTGGTGTTTTGAATTTTGGGATTTTCTTAACGAATTCACTGAAGCACTTAATTGAGAAGAAGGGTGTTAGAGGTATGTTGGTTTAGTGTATTTATGGTTTCTCGTTTTTTTTTGTTGTTGTTGTTGTTGTTGTTGATATCACTCTACTCTACTTGACTTGATTTCTGAGAAGACGCTTGGTGGTGGTTTTGGCTTCTCTGGTTTCATTGTTTTTGTGTCAATTTGAGAAAGCATGAAGTGTAGTTTCAATTTTCAAATTACGGTTAGATATATATCCCTGGTGACCTTGGAAGATGTATTGAATCAAGCTTTTCTTGCAGATGTTATGTAGTTGTGTATTATTATTAACTGTGTTCTTGTATTCTATACTGCAGTGTATGGTTTGTCCTGAAATATTTGATGATTATGGAGGGCTCTCAAGGTTCTGCTTCTACTACTTTAGTTGGTTTCTCCGGCAGGAGAAGGAGAAGCGCTTTGCCTCGTCGACCACGCTATATCAAAGGGTGCTTGCATAGTTTCACCTTTTTGCCACCTTCAACACAGGCAGACACTGCTCTTACTAAACAAGCTAACTCAAGTTTTAGGAACGCCAATAGTCTCTGTGGGTCTTCGAGTGAGAACCCACTAAAACTGAAACTTAAGCTTGGTGGTGTTACACGAACGATCCAAACCAACTCTGAGGTGTGTGTTTGTAACCGATACTTTTGGTTTTGATTTTGTTCTTCATCATGCATTTAGTTGTTGTGAAACTTGATTCCTTTCTGATATCCATGAGTATAATGCAGGATGACCGACAAAAGCTATTACAGAATAAGGTTAATGGCAATGTACCAGAGCGCAGACATGGTCAGAAAACACTTTGTTTAAAGGAGATTCATCATCAATCTAGAGGATATAAGTCTGAGACTGTGAATGGTGGTGCATCCATGTCCGAGAAGAGTAAACGTGGTCTTAAGATACGCGTGTTGGATCCAGAACCAGACAGTGATGATGATGGAGATGAGGAAATCAGATACCTCGAAAAGTTAAAGTCCAAAAGGGTTAGGGACCACCCTCATGAAGGTAAAGAGATTGAAGGAGGCAGAAGGTTACACAACCATAATGGTCATGGCATGGAAGACACAGAACAATTCTCGTCTGACAAACTTGCTCTATCCGAAAGGAAAAAGCCAAGAATGGGAATGGTTGACTCGCTTCCGGCAGGAGCAAGTGGACAAACTCCTACAACAACACGTACTCGGGCTCTCCAATCAGGAAAAGATCCATATTCTGTCATCGGGTCCGGACCTCTTGAATTCCCTGATGGCTTACCTTGTCCCTCATCTAAAAGTGAGTTTCTCATCTTTTACCCTTTCTTAGAACAAATCGATAGCTGTAGATACTGAAATCTGTAGACTGTGAACAATTCCAGGACAAAAGCAGAAGCTTTCTGAGGTGGAGCAACAGTCCAAGAAGGCTGAGGCTGCACAGAGACGGCGAATACAGTCCGAGAAGGCTGCTCAAGAAGCCGAGGTAAAGTTAAATACATTTTAACCTGTTACTTTATAATGCCAACACAAGCTGAATTACAAGTCTAACTGCCTCTTCTTTGTCTCTTCACCAGGCTGAAGCTATCAGGAAAATACTCGGGCAAGATTCTGGGAGAAAGAAAAAAGAGGAGAAGATGAAAAAACAACAGGAAGAACGAGCTCAGGTTCTTCCTATTGCAAATGACACATCTTATATAAACTCTCTCGCTCTCTGTATCTGTGTGTCTGTTCTGACTTTATTTTTTCCTCTTCACAGGAGAAAGCTGCAAGGTCAAGCACACTTGCATCAAACACTATCAGATTGGTTATTGGTCCAAGTGGAACAACAATGACATTTTCTGAAGACATTGGTCTTCCGGATATCTTCAAGCCGATCACGTACAGGTAAGCAAAACATTTAAGGATATATACATCTTATATATGTAGAGTTGTGAGGTATTTTAACTGTGAATTTTGATGGATCTGTCTTCAGTTATCCTCCTCCGCGTGAGAAATGTGTGGGACCAAATTGCGAGAAAGAGTACAAGTACAGGGATTCAAAGACGAAGCTACCATTATGCAGTCTCGGATGTTACAAGGCCATTCAAGAGAAGATAGAACAACCACTGATTCATTGCTAATTTGCTTAACATGTTTTTGTTAGAAGTTATATATATATATAACAGGTAGTAATTGTTTCTTAACATGAAGCAAACTTTTTCGCCTCCTTTGTTCAACTCTTCGTCGAGGGAAATTTTTGGTTGCTGAGCCCATAAGAATCGAAGTGACCTTTAATTTTAATTTTTGCTTGATATTCATATTTTTTAATATACTTATTGAACAAAGTCTTGGTAAAATTAAAAATGTAAGAAGACAATTAAAAAATCAAAGTCGATATAAGTTGTGCTAGAAAAACAGTTTCTTTTCATCCAGAATTGCATTTCACTTAGTTAGGTTTACAGTAAAAATCGAAATGGATATAAATGAAGAAGTCCCATACTGTAAAACTTAAAAAAATAAAAATAATGTGTGGCTGCTGGGATTCGAGCCCAGGTCTCCACGGCCACAACGTGGAATTCTTACCACTAAACTACAGCCACATTTGTTGGCTAGTGTAGAATTTTAAGATACATAACCGTTCAAAAAACGTTATCTAATTTCGACGTTTTCTTTGAGCTTTGCATATGTGGAGAGTGTTGTATCCAAAAAGTCCACCAAGAATCGAGTGTTGTATCCTCTCTTACGATACCCGTACAGCTTTACCCATGGAAAAAGCAGACTATACAAATTTACTGGTACTCGCGTTCTTGATTAGCCTTCTCTTTAGTTGTTAAAGACTATACAATTTGGTATAAGGACTTGAATTATGTCAAGCATGTTGGAAGTGAATGACTTTAAGTATGGTAGCTGTGTGGGATTTATTTCATATTAAGAACTTGTAGCCTAAAGAACCTCTTCATGATATAAAACAAAATCCAAAAACTGAATACAAAAATATCAAAATCTTATATCTCATGTGTAACATCTAACTGTTAAAAAAAGAAAACTATAACACACTTTGCCTGATCTACCACCTAACACACAAACTTCCAGAAAAACCAAAGAGATTTAAAGAAGGAAACCATTAGGAACTTTGAATTAAGAAGAGTTAGTTGCTGATAGACCATGTCTTATACAATAGGCAATTGACCAGACCAGAGACTGCTAAGTTTTTTCAAAGATGAATTCAAAAAAAAAAAAAACGGCTGCAAACACTAAGGACGAAGAACCTGTTACCTCTCAAATGGCGTTCACTATACATTTCTTCCTCCGGTGGTTGCCCGAAGCTTTCTTTTACGGTTCTCATGTCTCCTTCTCAGTCTTAACTCTGGAGGCTTTATTTGCACCCACGAGAGTGCCTTCCATCCCCAGCCTCAACTATAGAGTCCAGAGTGTTTAATTCTCAGGATCCATTTACAGCCATTTCAGGTGATGATTTTGAAGCTACTACAAGAGATTCTTCCCCATTTAGCTTCCTGTTGTCTGATGTTCCGTGTTCTGAACTAGAAACTCCATCATCCTTCTGATTTTCATCATCTGAACTGCTGCTATTATTCTCTTCACTACTTCTCGAATCCTCAGCTCCCTTAGCTACTATGGACCGGGCTGCAGATCCAGTGCTGCCTGAACTTTTCTTACCCGTAAGAACTGCATGGCTCAGCGTCGAACATAGCACAGCAAATACATTTTCCCTTTTTGAACTTTTACCCAGCCGCGGTTTCTTGGACGGCTCTTGTTCTCTTTCTACACAAGCGGATTTGCGTTTCAGCCTAAGAAGCTCGCCTTCCTCATCCTCAGAGACTTCTGGCTGTTTCCGTGGAGGAGGTTTATAGTCTTCATCATCTTCATCGTCCTCATAATCGACCAAGCCACCCGACCTTGGACTGTAGCATTTATAGCAACAGCAGGCAATTAAACAATAGATGTTGCATACATATAAAGGTTTCATGAATCTCCTTTGTGGAACTATACCTTGACGAAGTAGGGCTTGCAGCCACTCCATTGGAAAGGTGAGGCTTAGGTTGTTCTTTCTCTGTATTAGAAGCAGGTTTTTCCTTATGTGTATTAGAAGCAGAGGCTGAATCTTCTTCATCACTGTCAGTATTAAAATGTGTGATGAAAGGTGAAGAGGAACAAATAAATAGTCATTGTTTTAACAATGAGGGGCAAACCTGTCTTCATTGAAATAATCTTCCTCTTCTTTATCCAACGCACGCTCGTCAACTCGTCTTCTTGGATCAACCGCATCAGCAGTGCTTTTTGGTCCGGCACTTTCTAAACACTGAGGACGTATTGTTACAAAAAGATACAGACAAATGTTTCCCAAGTATTACGTATATATAAAGACCAAGAAGCGGTACCTGTTCATACTTGACCTTGAAAGCCTGAATGGAGGTCAAGGACTGAAATGGGGCCAACTGATCCCAGAATGTATCGACTATGTATTTGAGCAACAGAGTTGCATTTCCCTACACACACACACACACACACAAAAGTCAATGAAACTAAATACAATTAACATCCCCGACTTCCATTGGCAATGAAGTAAAAGGGAGAAAGATAGAAAAAAACCTTGCGTATATGCTCAAGCAGATCCAAGACTGCAGAGTTCAGCAGATTGTACCGGTTTCCATTGGCAATGAAGACATCTATGATCGGTTTCAGCATGTTGTTTTTAACCACATAGTTCTGGACATAATCATCCTGAAATAGAAATATATTTCAGTAATTACAGAACATTTCTAAAAACTTATTTTGTAGTCATGAGAGAGAATCAAAGGTCATTTGTCACAAGCTGATTAATCAATTACACAAAGCCTACTCCAGGATACCTACCACTTGCAAGAAAATTGCAACTAGGATAAGTTTATCTAACTATTTCAACAAAAGCATGATTAGCTCCACCAATATGCTTCCTCAATTTTCAGCTACAGGAAGCATTCAGGAACTAATTTGGGTACCAATATATGTTGTCTCAGGTTCAAACAGTCTACTCACATGGACAGATAGGAGAGTACGGACAAATCGTATAGCAGCAACCACTAGGTATTTTTCCTTTCTCCGTGTGAGATGCAAAACCTTTTCAGTCACATTATTTTGGAGAAAACTGCATCTGTAGACATGAAGAAATTGCACAGCAGATATAAAAATGAATGGCAGCACCATGAGAAGGCATTATAGAATCATCAAAATAAGGATCATAATGAATTACTTTGTTCTGGATGCATCTTGCATGATACAAAAGCACAACAATTCACATATGTTCAATAGGACTTCAGGCTTTGTGAAAATCCGTCTGGATGCACCTTCAGATGTGTTGCCCGACTTCTCAGGACACGAGGCAGAAATGACATCCACTAACTCAGGTAGATGCTTCTCGTAAAAAATATCCATGATATTCGCTCTCTGCTAAAAAAATGCAATAGAAATCAGGATTTCAATCTACCAGATTGACGGAGAAAAATGGATAAGGTAACACAACATAGCATGGCCTTAAACACTCTAGCAGATATATTGATGAACATCGAATACAAAGTATAAGTAACACCACCATTATAAAATAATACACTTGACTATAGTGTTCTCTGCTTATTCACAGACATGCAAAAAAAAAACCAGTTTAAGTGGAAAGTTAGTAAAAATCTTATATCATTTTCTTAGGAAGCTCAACAATGAACGATTTCAAAAACAGTACACACCAAAAATAGCGGGAGAATACCACACCCTACCAATTATCAGAGATTGCGTATTGAAAGGAAATAAATATGCACCTGAGCTCCGCCAGACAATGCATTTGCATCCAGTAAGGTTCGGATAATTTCTAGAAATTGGCAATGCATCCTATCACCAAAGTCTTCCATCATTCCCTTGACCTATTACCCAAACAAGGGAGCCAATTAGTATTCCAGTTTTATAAAGAAAGAAAACAAGTAAGATCTTTGCAACTGAAGAAACAATCCAAAGGCTACAAAAGATTACAGAAAATTACCAGGAGACCGAGGAGGGGGTTTCCTTCTGTCCGAACAACATAAGAACGTAAAAGGTTGGGGTCTTGATTCAAGAAAAGAATCAGGATATCTGTCCTGCATCCACAACAATTCTTAACGGCATAAGAAAATAGAGAGTGACCACGAAGAGTTCTCATGTCTAATTAGTCAGTAAAAATTGTAACCCAGTCAACACAAGTTTTTTGTCGGGAATCCGCAAGGCTTCTTCTATGACTTGAAAAATTCCTTCAGTAATAAGGTCCCTGAAATCATTGAAAAGTAAGCCAATTGATAAACAGATCATTAAAGACGACTTTCTCAACAAAGCAAGAGCAGTAACAATAATTTAATAACTGCTACATATGTTCTGAAGTCACCACTGTTCAACACCGATTACATTGGTGAGTACATACCTAAAAAGTCGCAACTGCTGCACCACCTGAAGGCTCTTGCTTAAACTACAAAATTCATGCAAGAAATATACCTATTTAAAGAGAATGAAAACACATTAGTCTGACTAACTCAACAGAACAGCCATATTTTACTAAAGGAGACCTATCGTTTCCATCTGTTGCCACATGTAGATCATCTCAATATCGGGGGATAGAGAAAGGGGATCCAAATAAATCTCTTACTACCAAAATATGTCAACTAAAATAAACTTTACGAATGTCCTTAACGAATACAAAACCAGTGAGGCTAAAAATAAAATAACAAATGCCTCTTAAGGCCGGGAAATACCAAATTTTTCTTGGATTCCACAGACGTAGTAGGTGACCTAAACCTTGCAAATAACTCTTGAATAAAAGTGCTATCGTCCTTGAGCAATGAAACAACCTAAAGAAGAGACACTTTAGTCAAAGAAAAAATATGGAATACGCGCTTTCCATAACATATTTGTTGGCATTTATATGGACAACTTACAATGGCATTGTTCGCATGGATTACTGAATTCAAATTTGCAACTATAGCATCATCTAGTACTCTAGCCAGAACAACATCCTGCAACAGGTGACAGAAGGTGAGAAACATACGACCACAGAAAAGGGGCGTAATTGTTTTAAAAAAAAAAATTGGGATCCAACCTTCAAGTAACCAATTCTGTACGTTTGGTGTATCTTTGACAAGACTAACGGATCCTTAATTGGTATAGCCTGCAAATATAAAGGAGTATAATGAAGAATTCCAGAAAAATTCCAAATATCCTATTATTCTATATCGATCTCATTTCTAAAAGCCAAAGGGAGCTAATCCCAAAATATCCCTAATGAGCAATTGGGCATGTTCTTTCTTACCGAAAAAAAAAAGCAAGCGTCTTTAATATTTCTAGCAAGTATTTTCTGTTCTCGTGAAAGGAAAATGTCTCTAATATTCCCTAAGTACAGTCTACGATCACTTTCTCTTAACTACATTAAATCAATAGCATAAAGGACGTTTGAGTTACCTCCTTAAAGACTACATGCTCCTTCAAGAAATTCCGGTGATGCTGGGAGTGAGGAACACCGGGGTCATCTGTATGGAGACAACAATGCAGCGTCATTTATTGCTTCATAAAGGGAGACAGCGAATATAAGAAAAAGCATCAAACTGGCTATTATATAAGTTGCTGATGGTAACCCTTAAGAACATGGCTATATGATCCAGCAAGATACTATCCACCTAATAATCAAAGAAACCTAAGCTTTTGGTGTCCATGTACGACGTAGGATATGAAACCACAAGTAGAGTCCTCAGCATTTTATGGGCAAGAAAGTCTAATAGGAGTCGCAACAGAATCCAACAACGTCTAAAGGCTTATGCAATAGATATCAAACCGCTATATTCTGAAGGTAATGCCTGTCATTATCTTTAAAATGTATAAATTATCTAAATTCGACCAGAGATATTAAACTTACATTCAAGGCATCCGATAATCTCCATAATCAGTTCATCTCCAAATATTTTCTCCAAGATTTGAGAACTGTTCAGCAAAACTGCATATAAAAGATATAAGAAATGAGTCACAAGATAATTCTAAGATAAGTGGATGTAAGAAATGATAATAATCTGTTTAAGAATACTAACTGATTCCCTTGACAATGTTGAATATCATGTGAAGGCCATCAACATTTTCCAAGTCCTCACATATTTTGAATACACCCATCAGATTCCGGAAAAAATCATGCTGCGCCAAGGGATTAAAGGTAAGATTAAGGAGGTTTCCAGAATCTACTTCTTTCAGACATAATAAACTATAATAATAACAGTATATAAAGTTACGAGGTGACAGAAATCACAAAATTTGATTACATTAAAGATGAAAGTAAAAGAAAAAAGGGCTCAAAATTTATCAATAAAGATAGCATCACACTAAACTGGAAAGGACAATAATGCTCATAACTTACATCCTTCAAAATAAGTTCAGTTAGCCGCATCTGATCCGTAATGCCACTCTCTGTAACAATCTGCAAGGAAGATGGAAAGATATTACAAAGTCTCTGAGAAAATAAAAACCAGGAAACAAATTCAGAGTACTAATGGACATTATCAGTAAACAAGGAAACTTCGACAGATAGATCTGGGTGAGAATATATATAAATAGCACATTCTTGCACTTTGAAAGAATATATATAACAGTGAGAAAAATAATTCTAGATCTGGGTGTCACAAATGGATAGAAAGTAGATTTTTCAAATAATAAAGACAGTAAAAAGGCCAACGAGGAGGGAAAAAAGGCACCGCAAAACATTTGCGAGAGAAATTTTACAATGATGCCTTCACAAATATTTTGCACTTTTCACCACACATGAGACAGGTAAAGAAGGGGTAAACGATCTAAAAGAAATACAATATAACTAAAGCATAGGGGCAGTAGAATCTTACAACCTTCAGTATTAAGGGAAGAGTAGTAAGTTCTACAGCAGGAAGCTCCCTCAACTCACTATTCAGGCTGTGAAATGTTTCACCTGTTCAATAAAAGATGATTACATAATTAGTAAAATCCTCAAGTTACTTTTATCGTCAAATTGAAATTCAACATCGGATCAAACTAGGACACAGTTGAATAGATTAAGCATATTAGATATGAGGGAAATGTTATGGTTAGTAAGAAAAGCTTTAATCACCATGCCTGTTGCTAACAAATCTTTACGATCAAATATTCTGATATCCAAATGCCCACAATAAACAAACCTAGCTAAAGCCCTTGCATTACTACAATTAAAAAAACTCAGAGACTCCAAACTCCATTTACGTAACACAACAGAATATATAGAATAAGCATATGTTAATTATACTCGATAAATGAGGCTAATCACGATTAAAAAGGATATTCTAAAGTAATAAAATCCTCCAAAAGAAAATTCTTACTGTTCAAAGAGCTGAAATGCAAATTTCGTTGCATAGTGCAGATTTGATCCCTAAATAATACAAACACAAAATTTGCAGTCAAGAGTATTGTTATATGTAAAAAATGAGGATGAGAAGAAGAAGAAAATAAGAAATACTTTCTTAACTCACCACACATAAGAGCAGCCCGCAGTCTCTTGAAAGCTTAAAGCCAGTTCTGTTGAGCGCTCTGGGTCTCTCCATGAGATTATCGTGTCTGTAAATTGAAACAGATACCACTTATCCAAGAATATAAAAAATCCAAAAGATATTACAGCAATTTAACTATGACACAAAAAGGCTACCTTCTTGCTTCCTGTATATATCGTCAGGGTTGATGGGATGCACAAGTAACGTCTCGTTATCTTCTTCATCAATTACACACAGACTAAGTTCTTCAGATCGCTGCATCATATAGCACTTCCATTTAGATACGAATTCCTCTAAGTTAATTTACATAATAAGTGCTGCGGAATACCAGCAGCAGGTGGAATTCAGCAAGTCAATTAGAAACACAACAGACCTCCACATAGTCGATGCTTACATGCCCAGTTCCACGATCGTCCCATTTACCATCTTCATTCAAATGATAGACCTTCACTCTCTGAACAACGAATACAAGAGTCAGAAGGCTGTTCCCAATTCACAGCAAACAAACCCTTGTTCCCAATTCACAGAAAACAAAGCCCTTCCTCACAATTTTACAAAAGCTATCAAACAACGGCAACTTTCTAATGTTTTTTCAATGTATTCACCATCAAGATCCGTTTTATCTCAGAAAGTAAGGTATACCACATGGCGGGATAGCTACTCCAAAGTAAGGTACGTTACACTGTTCTAAAGAGGATGAACCCCCACAAACTAATGGGATACGTTACACTACCTAACAGGGTGAATATATACCTCCAAAGAGTAATAAAGAGAACCCTAGAAAGCTGATCAAATGAAAAATTTCATCTTCGGTGTGCTCTAAAAACCAAGATACCTATTGAATTGCTGGGTAACGATGAATTTTTTCAATAAGCATTACCTATCTCATCTTCTGTGGGCTCTAATTAGGAAGTGCCTTAACATAAACAAATAAGCAAACGAGGGCAAGTGAAATTCTACTAATCGAGCCAACCCAAGCTCGAATCAAGGAGCCAATTACAAATCTCATAGTCTGTGTGCTCTAAAAAACGAGATACATATTGAATTGGAGAGTAATTTGCAAATTTTCTTCAATAAATAACACAGTTCCAAAGCAGGAGTGCTTTAATAATACATAAGCTCTACAAGCAGTTATACCAATCAAAGCAAGCCCAGCTCGAATCAAGTGAGCCAAATAAAGTAAACAAAGGGAGAGAGAGCTCGAGACACACCTGCATCGAATTGGTATTAGATTGAGACTTTTCGGGGGCGCCCATCACTGATTTAACCACCTCCAACACCAAATCGAGCCGAGAAAGTGTGAATAATGACCGACGGTAGTAAAAGTTAGGGTTTTGGAGCAACGAGAGAGAAAAAGGATATGAAATTAGACGCCGTCGATATAGGCGGGAGATTCAGTTCTCCAAGGAGACGAAATCAAACCCCAACAAAGAAAGAAACCCTAATTACCATACGAAGCATCAAAAAAACATTGACATTCTCTCTCTAGCTTTTTTTTATTTTCTTCTGCGAAAGCTTTCCCCAACCTTCGAAACGCGAAAGAAGAGAGAAGAAAGAGGCAAAAAAGAAAAAAAAAAAAAATTAAAGCAGCAGAAAAAAAATAATAGTATAATTCTTCTTCATACGTTATGAAACCAAATTCCATGTATACCCTCAGTAACCATCTCTATTCACTAAAAAGCCATACAGCGTCCTCCACGCGCTCACTCGCCGCGAGTTGGCTCCCTCTCTTTAAAAATGACAGCCTGTGACGTAGAAAAAATGACGAGCTCTGTGTAGAAACAAGTTAAATCCAATCAGAAAACGCCAGGTGCGGCTTTGAAAATTATGCCGCGTGAGATTAGTGAAGCTCTGAAGGTGCATAGGCTTATGTGGTCAAAGAAATAACCACGTGGCTTTAGGTTGTTGGTAGATCTATCCGAAGTGCAAACTTAAAAGGCGAGCGAGACAAAGGAATCGAAACCTCCACACTAGCTTTTATCCTTCGTGTTGCTGCTGCTTTGCCTTAAACTAAGGGTTCTTTCGTCATCATCATCGCTTTATTCATTTGTTTACATAATAAAACCATACACAAATAAAAAATTATTTAATCTTATAATTTCCCAAATTGACCAATTTGAGACACTATGGTTTGGCGTCTACACATATTTTCCAATCAATGTACCAAATTAAGAATTTAATCGTATTGGCAACAGGGAGTTGACAAACAAAGACTTTTTAACAAGGGTTACTTTCATAAGATTAGACTAGAACCAGTACATAATTTTCACGAAATCAGAACCTAAAAATGTAACAACAGGCATTGCTGAATAAAAATATTCCAAATCACATAGCTAGACAAACCTAAATCCAGTTCAGTATTCAGATTCTAGGTATACATGAACATAAACGAACAAGTGAAATAATTGTATCAAAATCAAGTAACTCGCAAGAAAAGAGAATCTGAAATGAACAATCTCTGATATTACATTGGTTCCTTTGTCTTAAGAAGAAAAAAGTCATAAATTTCATAAGAACCTCAAAATGTCAATCAGAAGACGATCAAGAGATCTCTATTCTTCAACACTAGCATTCTCGCCATTCTTGACGTTGTGCTTCCTTGCATACCTCTGGTTCCTCAAAAACTTAGGATCCATCTATAACATTTCACAAAAAAGAAGAAGAAGCAAAAATCAAACCAAGAAACTAAAATCAGAATCTGGATCAAAAATTAGATTGAAAATGCAATCGGAGACTTACTCCTCTGGTTGGGGTGTGACGGTGCCTCCTTGGCTTCTTGATTCCGTTCTTATGCGCCTTGGCAGACTGATTGTGCGCCGTGTGATTCTTCGACTTGGCCATCTCTGTCACAAGCCCACAGTACTAATCAGTCAAAAACGAAACAACTAAAAAGGAGAACACAAGTCAATTTATTAGCTCCAGAGATCGGCCGGATATAAGAAGCTAACCTGAGTGAGAGAGCGAAAGGAGAAAGAGTTGCGTTCCGCGAAAAGGATTACAAAACCCTAGTGATGGGCCTTAAAATATGGCCTGTCTTAAATTGTATAAAGCCCATGAAACTACCCCAAAATAGTGGTACACGCCTAAAGGGATCGCTAAATGACCAAAGGTAACGTACTAACGCCGCTGTAACAAATGTTGCGAACTCAAGGTTGATATCAGTTCACTGTGTACATATTATCTTAGAAGATTTCAACTCCCATCAGTGGTTATCTTGTAACACAATTATTGTTTCCAACTCTCCTATTAGGACTAGAAGATTTAAGCTGAAAAAACCATATTTGATACATATTTCATTGAGATAAATGATTCTCTAACGTTGTGAAGGAAATATCAAATATCTACGTGGCTTGACCTTGATATAAAACCTATCTGACAATCACAGATATAGAGAGACAAATAACAGAAACCTCAAAAAGAGGTTCAATTGGCGTTCGGGACTAGATTTAAGAATTAAGCCAAAATTGTTACGTTTATGCCAAAACTAGAGCAGTCATGAGGATGTAAATTGATACACAATTTTTCAAAGACGACCAAACAAAGATTAACTCACGCCATTTAACTAGACAGTAAAGGTCTACATATACCTAATAAAAAGTGCAAATGGCCATCACTCTAATGTCAAAACTAACACAAACAAGGCTTAACATATTCAAAAGGGCAAAAATGATCAGGGTGTTACACAAACCAAACTGCATAAATTTCAACTCTACTGGGAAAATGAAACCATATGGTGTTTATAACCAACCACTCACTATCTACTAATGGTATCAAAAATGTAGATCGTAGATCAAATTCGGAATCCGGCTTCCAGATTTCACAAATCTACTAAGAACATACGAACAAACGTAACAACTTAAAAATTGAGCATAAAATCGAGCAATCGCAGATGAATAGAAAACACAGATGAAATCAAAATTAAGGCCAGGATAAGAGAGAGTACACAAACTTAACCAACATAGCGTAAACATATTCAAAAGGGGAAAGTGAATTTGGTTCCTTTGTCTAAGAAAAAGTCTCAAAATTCATAAAAAAACTTAGAAATGTCTCACAGATAATATAAAAATAACAAAGAAGCTTATTCCTCAGCGCTAGCATTCTCGCCGCCCTTAACGTTGTGCTTCCTTGCGTACCTCTGGTTCCTCAGAAACTTAGGGTCCATCTGAAATACATTTCAGACAAAAGAGAGGGCGCGAATCAAACTCTGAATCAAAAACTGGAATCTGTAATCGTTTTAAGTTACAAAGCAGTAATAAGATACTTACTCCTCTGGTTGGGGTGTGACGGTGTCTCCTTGGCTTCTTGATTCCATTCTTGTGGGCTTTCGCCGACTGGTTATGCGCCGTGTGATTCTTCGACTTGGCCATTTCTGAGACAAGGCCACAACACAACTATTCAATTCAATCACGAAACCAAACAACTGAGAGAAATAAGACACAGATCGGAAGGATATATAAGAAAGGAACTAACCTTAAGTGAGGCGAGAGAGAGAGATCTGCTCGGCTAGGGTTTGCTTACAGCGATACAAATACGGCTCTGCAACAAAAACCCTAATTTGGTTGGATTTATAGTCAAATGTGAATGACGAAGGTGCCCTCATAAATCATATATGGGCCTATTAATCTGTCTCGTTGTTAACCATAAAAGCCCATATAAATTAACCCAAAGTCATGGACTATAGAAACGGTGACCTTTTTATGAACTGGGGTATAAAAAGCTTGGTTTAACCCATTAATTCAATAACATAACCTTTAAATTTATTTGGCTGTTTACTCCTTTTTACTATTAAATGTAACAAATCTATACATTACATTTATTTGATGTCTATTGCTTTCCAGCCATTTTTTTTTGTATTAAATCTAGGATTAATTATGTAAAAAACCTTATAATTACAGATAGATAATATGCATAAATAAAGAGTGGCAAAATCGTAAATAAGTGAATGTTCTTTTCCTTTTTAGCATTTATAAATTGGGAACAAATGGTCTCTCTCTCTCTCTCTCTCGCTGCCTCTTTTTTTCTTAACCCTTTCTTCACTTTTTCACTCCCAAATCAATTTTTTAGGGTTTTTATTTTTGTTTTAATTTGCTCTCCTCCGCATACACAAAACCACTGTGAGCGTGTGTCTGTATTCATCGATCGAGTTAAGTAGTATCCCGGTTATCAGATTTTTCCTTAAATCATGTCGCTGAGACCCAACGCTAGGACGGAGGTTCGCCGGAACCGTTACAAAGTTGCGGTGGATGCTGAGGAAGGAAGACGGAGGAGAGAAGACAACATGGTTGAGATCCGTAAAAGCAAGCGTGAGGAGAGTTTGATGAAGAAGAGACGTGAAGGTATGCAAGCTCTTCAGGATTTCACTCCTGCTTCCTCCGCTCCTCATGCCGCTGCTAAGAAGGTACGATTCTGGGTTTTATTTTTTGGATTCGTTCGATTGTTCCTGGAGTCCAAGTTTTAGGGTTTTAGGGTTTGGATTCTGTCTACTAGTTAGGGTTGATGATTGGCTTGTTAAATTCCATTGTAGTTGGAGAGTTTACCGGATATGGTTGCTGGGATTTGGTCCGATGATCCTGCCTTGCAGCTTGAGTCCACTACTCAGTTCAGGAAGCTTCTCTCTATTGGTACTTATTTTGTATTCTTAATTCTCTCTTTATTATGCGTTTTGATATTACGTATTCTTTTGAGTTAACTGTTTTCTCTCTCTGTCTGTGTTGTGTTTTTGCATAGAGAGGAGTCCTCCAATTGAGGAAGTGATAGGTGCTGGTGTTGTTCCTCGGTTTGTTGAGTTTCTAAAGAAAGAGGAGTACCCCGCGATTCAGGTGAATAAGAACAGTCTTGCCTCTTTTACTTGATTCAATCTTCGTTGGAATCCTGTATTGTGAATTCTGATTTTCTTTGATCGTTTTTAGTTTGAGGCAGCTTGGGCTCTAACAAACATTGCATCTGGAACTTCGGATCACACAAAGGTTGTAATCGAGCACGATGCTGTTCCAATCTTTGTCCAGCTTCTTGCTTCCCCTAGCGATGATGTCCGTGAGCAGGTATGGAGCTTCGAATGTTTTATCATTTAGTATGGGACTTCTGATGATTACTGAATCATGGGAAATTATGCAATTTGTAAGATATTGATCTTGAGATTGCGTGCTAACTTGTAGGCTGTATGGGCGTTGGGTAACGTTGCTGGTGATTCACCACAGTGCCGTGATCTTGTTCTTAGTTACGGGGCACTAGTGCCGCTGCTCAGTCAGCTTAATGAGCATGCCAAATTGTCCATGCTTCGAAATGCCACCTGGACCTTGTCAAACTTCTGTCGTGGCAAGCCTCAGCCTCACTTTGACCAGGTCTTCTAACTTCTTTTTCCGTCCAGGCTTGTTTCTTCATTCGTTATGTTTTAGTATTCTTTTAACATATGAAGCATGATTAACAGGTGAAACCCGCTCTTCCAGCCCTTCAACGACTAATTCACTCGAACGATGAAGAAGTCTTGACAGATGCCTGTTGGGCTCTCTCATACCTCTCTGATGGGACCAATGACAAAATCCAGACTGTTATCGAGGCCGGTGTTGTCCCAAGACTTGTTGAACATCTCCTGTCTGTAAACTTTTGTTAACTCTCTTTATTTTCTGTCCCTATCATACATGTGTTGATAATTAACTTGTCACCGTGCTCTTGATATTTCAGCCATCCTTCTCCATCTGTGCTAATTCCTGCACTTCGCACCGTCGGGAATATAGTCACTGGAGATGATCAACAAACGCAGGTATGATCTCAAAATCCTGTCTACTGAAGTTCTCACAGTACTTCTCTGCATTGTATATGATAGTATACCTTTTGCTTTTGGTGAAGTTAGCTTTGGTTATAAGCACATCAGTTAATTATGAGAATCCTTTGGCCTTTAGGAATTACCGAATTGGTTCAAAATACGACTAGTACTTTTATAATTGATTTGGTAACAGAAACATTTTGTAGTGATATATACCATGCATACATCTAATCAAAGACTGGTATATAGATATGATGAAGTGTTGGGCAATTGCGTGCTACCCGCTTGTTGTTCTCTCATAGCCAACCTTTCATCAAGAAAACGGGAGGGTTGAATGCTTATCACTTGACCCTCCCTCTGTGCCACTCTGTCCATATTAGTAGATATGCAATGCCGTTTTTGTTATATGTTGCTTTTGTCATATTTTTTGTTGCAATTAATTCTTGGTTGAAATTTGTTTTTCTGTAATCTATCTAAGCCGACTTTTATACATCTGAAAACATCTTACAATCGTTTTCTTGGGAAATCCAATGAACTTCTTCTCCAGTGGGTGATCAATAGCGGTGCTCTACCTTGTCTTGCCAACCTTCTAACTCAAAACTATAAGAAAAGCATAAAGAAGGAAGCTTGCTGGACGATTTCAAACATCACAGCAGGCAACAAAGACCAGATCCAGGTGCGCAGTTGCTACTTTTTCATCATGTGTGTTCTACAGTTTTCCATCGAGAACCTTTTTAACATTACTAGTTGTGTTTAAAATCTTTTTGTTTTCCAATGGTTGCAGACAGTAGTTGCCGCTAATCTGATTACCCCTTTGGTCAATCTACTTCAAAATGCTGAATTTGACATTAAGAAAGAAGCTGCATGGGCAATTTCAAATGCAACTTCAGGTGGATCTCATGATCAAATCAAGTATGTCACTGTATTCTTTACCTTCTTCTTAATTTCTAGTTACTTCGCAGTTATGAATTGGGTCTATATACTAATTTTCTGTCCCCGTTGGTTATTACAGATACCTGGTGGAGCAAGGATGCATAAAACCATTATGCGATCTCCTGGTATGCCCAGATCCAAGAATCATAACTGTGTGCCTTGAAGGATTGGAAAACATTTTGAAGGTTGGAGAGGCAGAGAAGAACTTAGGTAACACAGGGGACATGAACTATTACGCTCAGCTGATTGATGATGCAGAAGGGTTAGAAAAGATCGAGAACCTTCAGAGCCATGACAACCAGGAGATCTACGAGAAGGCTGTTAAAATTCTGGAGGCATACTGGCTTGAAGACGAAGATGAGGAGACACCACAACCTCCAGGTGTTGATGGTTCTCAGGCTGGGTTCCAGTTTGGAGGCAACCAAGCTCCGGTCCCATCCGGGGGATTTAACTTCAGCTGAAGGTAAGAAGAAGTAAAAACCCTTCAACTTTCTAACATGAAAACCTGCAAATTCTGATGTTAAGATATGAAACACAAACCCACAGGAATAGAACTGGAAGCTTGCAGCTTGAGAATGATGAAAAGTCAGAGTCAGTCAGAGTCTAGTTTCATTACCGGGGTTGTCTGGTCTCGGAGGGCTATTCCGGGTGGTCGGTTTAAAAGTACAGAGTCTCAGAAAGTGTTTGGTTTCATTGTCCAGTCCCCAGAGCTATATTTTTTTTATATGAGAAGACCGGTATACACACACCGGTCGTGAGTCTACTTTTGTGTTGTTTTTAAATTTTGGAGGG
This sequence comes from Camelina sativa, assembly GCF_030686135.1. NCBI lineage: Eukaryota > Viridiplantae > Streptophyta > Magnoliopsida > Brassicales > Brassicaceae > Camelina > Camelina sativa. The sequence continues at coordinate 2,795,726 of NC_141894.1, forward strand.
TTATACATTTTACACTGGAGTCTTTGATTTTTTTTTGTTTTGTGTTCACAACAATTTGTATGTCGGTAAAATATGAAACCACAAACCTTTTGGTCTAAAATTTGTGGAAAACAAAAAGCTCTTTTGGTGTCTTGATTTCCAGAAGTTGGGAAGGATTTATATTCGAGCTAAAAAGACTCGAATCATGCAGTGAATAAGTTGATCGTTACTATTGCAGAATATTTAAAATATGGAATTAAGACATGAAAACTGCATTGAGTAAGATAAAATTGACTTTACCTGAGCCGTAAATAAAAAGTGTACAAAGACAAGAACTAGTTCACTGTTGTCCAAAGTACAAAAAGTAAAACACTGTTGTTCAATTGCCTTATCGTCTAAAAACCCCTCAAAAAAGCGAAAAACTGAAATCTTTTTTGCAGTCATCGAAAATGGCTCTTGTTCAATCCAGAACTCTTCCAAACCTCAACATCCCGTTGTCGCCGGTTCTATCCTCCATTCATGCTCCGTCGTCTCTCTTTCTCCGGAGAGAAATCCCCCCGGTAGCCTCGCCGTTCTCCTCCTCGACCGCCGGGAACTATCCCATCTCTCCGTTGACGCGTCCGCGGAAGCTTCTTTGTCCTCCTCCTCGCGGAAAGTTTGTTAGAGAAGATTATCTTGTGGTACGGCCAATTTCTCTCTCGCTCGCTCCCATCTCCTCCATATTGTCTTTGTTAGTTTCATGTTTGTATTCGTTTTACGACTTCCCATCTTGTCTTCCTGGGAAATTGAGTTCGTTCGAGGCAAAATTTCACCTTGCCCGGAAGCTAGCATTGATATAGTTATATAAGAATTATACATGGTAGCTCCCAATTCATTTCTAAATGCTCTTCAGAATTGAGATTCCTTAATTTGGATCTTATGGATAACTCTTAAGACCATCAAGTGGGAGCTTTACTGATCGTTGGATGTTATTTTTTTCCTTTTCCTATGGTTTGGCAGAAGAAATTTTCAGCTCAAGAACTTCAAGAACTGGTGAAAGGAGACAGGAAGGTGCCGTTGATTGTAGATTTTTATGCGACATGGTGTGGACCTTGTATCTTGATGGCCCAGGAACTAGAAATGGTACCATGGATTCTCATAACTCATCTTTTCTATACATTCTCCATTTCGTTTGCTTCATGTGTAGACTCTAGAGTGCTTATATTTATACAAACAATGTTACTGGTTTGTGATAAGGTTTTTCGTTATCTTGAAATGTTATGGTTTATGAAAAGGTTTTCTTGCAAAAGTCTACTGTAGGACTATTGTAACTAGCCTAAGAGTTGGCAGTGAATTGTAGCTTAGCTAGCTTAATGTTTAAATAGGAGCTATAAAAATGTATCAAGGGCATTCTGGATTTGTATAGGGTCTTGGTATGGCAGTGGACTAGAGTTGAAAGACCCTTCTCATTAATCAAGTCTCTTCTATGGTTTAGTACTTTGATGAATTAGATAAATAGTTCCAATCTTAATCACTTGTTTCACCCACTCTTTATGACGAAGATATATATTGTTTGCGTAGTCGGCGTGTTTACATTTGCAAAATACTTTTGAATTGTGAGCATCTACTTCTTGATTAGCTTTATCTACCCGTTTTTACTCTGCAAATCTCATTGCACTCGTGTTAAATAGTTATGCTCTTGGTGAAACAGCTCGCAGTAGAGTACGAGAGCAATGCGGTAATTGTGAAAGTCGATACAGATGACGAGTACGAGTTTGCACGCGACATGCAGGTAAACAATCTGTTTAACTTGCAGGTTCTGTTTTCCTTGCAGCATTAACAATTCAACTCATGACAATAACCAAAAAAAAATGTTGTGATGCAGGTTCGGGGGTTACCAACATTATTGTTCATCAGTCCTGACCCAAGCAAAGATGCAATAAGGACAGAAGGACTAATTCCATTACAGATGATGCGCGATATCATTGACAACGACATGTGAAAGTCCTCTTGGTGCTTTTAGGTTTGAATAGAATTTCGCCGTAATTTAGGATTGGTACTGAGTTATATTATTGCATTTGAGAGAAAAATGTCATCTGAGGTTATCTTTTAAAGACATTTACATGTATGCAATGTTAGTTATGAGCCGTTGATCTGATCAGTTTGAAGTTTTGCCGCACATCTCTATCTAATCTACTAGGAAGAGAGGAATGACGTCATTAAAGACTTTTCCCAAATCTTAACTATAAACGCAATTAAAGTATTAAACACCATTATTATTATAAAAAGAAAGCACCACGCCACTCAAAATGGCGCCCAAATTATGCGAAAGTTTTTTTCAATCAGGATCGAGGGAATAATATTTGGCGGGTGGCACTAAAATGATCCAAGAGTAAAGAAATCAGGGGTACTTCCGTCAATTCGACATAAAATTAAAACTAGGGTTTAGCTTAGCCGGGCCGAAATTTTGATTTATAATTGGCATATTTTGGTTTAGTTTTGTGCGGTATCTCTCTATCTGCTGTTGGTTCGTTCGTTTCTTTGAACCCAAAAAAAAAAAATATATTAATAGTAGTCTCTGTTTCTCCTCTGACACTCACACACACACTCTCTCTCTCTCTCTTTCTACTTTCAAGATTCAAATTTTTTTGGTTATCTGATCCACTCGTCTTTGATCTTCTCAACTCTTTATCTCTTTCTTCTCTATACTCCGATCTCTGTTTGTAATCCTAGATTCATATCTTCTCGAATTGGCAACCAGATCACGATCCAGATATTGGAGACGACGTTTGGTAATGCTAGATCCAACCGTTAAAGTGAGTGATCTGATTCCCTCTTCTTGCTTTTTGATCTCTGTTCTCTCTATTAGTGATCCGATTAGTTTAAACTTAACGGTTTACTTATGTGTTTGTTTAGGTTTTCGAATCAGAAGCTATGGGAGATTCGATCGAAGAACACAGCAGTAGCAACAGTAATGGAGGAGGAGGTATCATCAGCAGCAGCAACGAGAAGAAGAGTTGTGCCATTTGTGGTACTAACAAAACCCCTCTTTGGCGAAGCGGTCCCGCCGGTCCCAAGGTTTTTATTCTCTCTCTCTTCGATTTCGATCCGATCCGGACCGATCTGATCTGATCTGATCTGATTGATTTTTGTGTAGTCGCTTTGTAACGCATGCGGGATCAGAAACAGGAAGAAAAGAAGAACAGTAATCTCAAACAGATCAGAAGATAAGATCAAGAAGATGAAGAATCCAAAGTTGGGTGATTCGTTGAAACAGAGATTGTTGGAATTGGGGAGAGAAGTGATGATGCAAAGATCAACAACGGCTGGGAATAAACTCGGCGAAGATGAGCAAGCCGCTGTGTTACTCATGGCTCTCTCTTATGCTTCTTCCGTTTATGCTTAAAACCCGAATTGATTTCACCTTTTAATAATTAATAATAATTAAATTTTTGTAGGATATGTTGTTAATTCTGTAATTTTTGTTCGTGTTTTTGCGTTGTTGAATTAACTTCAAAACTTCAAATTTTGTATCACTAGTTTGTATGTGTGTGTGTGTGTGATCTCTCTGGAGAAGAATGAAAGGTCAAAGATAAAGATAATTTTCTTACTTGGGACAATTATTTTTATTGGAAGCTTTTGTCTTTATTAGGACAAGAATGGAGAGGAGACTTGCCTATCTGTCAAGCACATAGTTTTGTGTCTTTCTTTTTTTTTGAAATTGTTTTAGCTAAATTTGTGATGTTCGAATTTGCCGCTTCTTTTCAAGTGAAAAAGAACCAAACTTTCTATGTACTTTCCCTCGCTAAATTCATTTTTGTTTTTGTTTTAAATAAATCTTAATTATAAGAATGATCATGTAAATTCAAAAAAAACCTTCATTGGGCACCAAGGACTCATATGATATAGTACTGCATAAGAATATAATACTGAGATTAAATTTGCTTGGTGGTGTTTGTTGTTTCCAATCATTTCGAAAGTAAAAGAGATATCTAAAGATTTCTTTGTAAGTTATTATAAAACTAACAAAAAGATCTCTCAAAGCGGGACCAACAACAACAAAGAGCTTGAACTCAATGCGAATGTTATGGGGTGATCTCTACATTTGCAATAAATGTAGCATACAGTACACGGTATGTTGGCCTATAGTAACCTTAGTTTAGTTGGATGTGAGCAGACGAGTTCGAATCATATAGTATTACATGTTCATAGGTGTCACGTGACTGGTCAAAGGGTTTGACTCATTCATCCCATCCTTTTTTGTATTCGAATTTTTATCTATATTTACAAATGGATTTTCACCCAAGAAAAGGTATATTTACAAATGGATTTATATATGAAATTGGGCTTACCACATATGGCCCCAAAAAAAAGATAGCCTCGTCATCTACTACCTTAATCAACGAATCTTGAGTTGAATTGGTTCCGACAACTCCTATCTAAAGTCCTGGAAGCTACTTACCTACACAAATTGAAAATAACTTTTATTTTGTCAACTCATAAGGGCATAAAACAACTTTAGTCTCTACTTTATTCATTTGTTTTTCCAAAACAGTACCATAATAGATAAAAATACACACACCATTGGATAAATGGATACCATGTTCCTCAAATAGTCGAATTAATTCAAAGTTAATTATTGAAATCTACAGAATCTAAAATTTAAATGTTATTTATCAACAAAAGTAAATTAAAAAATGCCTACAAAAAATAAAATATTCTACCTATAATTTGATTAAACATCATAGAAGGGCGGGGATAAACTTACAGATAAAAAAAGCTACAAAGTTACTATGAAGCAAAGCCCAAAACTTAAAAGGCCAGCCTAGCCCAATAAATACAATTGACCGGTTCGGTATAGCGATTTAATCTCGGTTAACTCTCTGGTTAGGTTTTTGAATTTGTTCCTTAACGAGTAAAATGGGACACTCGTGAAGATTTAAAGTTTTAAACAATTAAAACACACGCAAAAGAGACTCAGATAGTAGATACTGACAGACGTGGATTGGATTGATTGATAATCCAGTAGTCAACTAAAATTCAATATTCCAATAATGCAATAAAGAAGAAGAACCAGGTCAGAACATTGTACCGGATTATACCGAATTTGTGTTAGATCGGCTTGGTGGGGAACGAGGGACCACAACAAACCCATTACTACTCGCACGTGCTAGCCAGCTAATATTTTTCACATTTCCTTTAAGAAAGCTTTAAAAAGGTAGGCAATCTAAATATTGAAAAGAAAAAGATGAACAAAAAAATAAAGGAAGAAGATACGATCACATGGCCAAAACTTGAGCTGTTGGTGGTTTTACTTACTTGATCTTTGTCCTCAGCAAATAATTCCTCTTATCGTTTTTTTTTTTTTATTGTCATCTGAAATATATATTAAACTGAAAGGGTGGGATACATGAAAAGCCGGCAGTACTTTAACCTTCGGAAACTAAGCCGACAATGCTTTACCCCCGGGAAAACAAATCGAGGAAGTCAAAGCTCTCGGAAACTAAGCCCCAAACACGGGGAAACAAACAAAGAAATTCGGAAACTAAGCCCCAAAACGGAAGACTAAAACAAAGAAATAAAGAGATCTAAAACCGGATAGTAGATTTTACACAAAGAAAACCATCTTCTTTTTGGGGAACAAACCCGATTCGCCAGAGCTTGGGGAACAAACCCGTAAGTTTTCATATTTAATTTACTTCATTAAGAGGAAAGGATAAAAATTGTCTTCGAGCAAAACTGGCCGTCCAATTTATGTAGCGATGTCAAGCTAATGACCATCACATCAGATGTCACCCAAAAAAAAAAAAAACTAACAGTACTAATTGACTAATTTGCCAATGCAAAATTACGTCGACGTAATTAACAGAATTATGAATCATAATTCGTTTATTAACAATATAATCGAACCGACAAAATAGTGTAAGTGAACTACACTTACCTTGTACTTTATGGACACAGTTACTGAAGCTCAAGTTATGCCACAATTACTTAATTATACTAATATATAATTTGAAGAGAGTTAACAAAGAGTAAATTATAAAATGTTCTTAATTGATTAAAATATATATATATATATATATATATATATATATATTAAATACAAATTGTCAACAAAAATGTAAAAAAAGATAAGTTAAAATAGTAAAAGATAATTCAGTTCTTGGTACATTTATCCAGGTAGGTAAATCAAGATGAATCTCCCTCCGTCACACAAAACAGAGCAAGACAACGAACATAGCAAAGAGAAGAGAACCCTTTAAACGATCCGATCCAGAATCTAAATACCCCTGCTGACCCTGAGGAGGTGTGTGATAGTAAAACGGGAAGTAAGGAACGATCGGATTCGGCGGTGGCGGCGTCCCGTAATTTCCGTAGTAAGGAGGCGAATAATAGTAACCTTGTCCACCGTCGCCGCCGTAAGGAGGCGGGTACTTAGCACCATTTGAGCTGGAAGGAGGAGGAGGAGAGTAGTAATAAGAACCACCCCCATCGGAGTTTGAAGACGACGGAGGAGGAGGAGGATAAGAAGAAGATGGGACAGGATTGCATGGATTGTCGCAAGAGGAACACATTGTGCAAGAAACAGTTTGGTCTTTTGAAGTCACAGAGAGAGGCAGTGACATTAAGAGTACAAGAAGAGCTGACAGAGTAGAGAATCTGTTTGGTTCCATTGTCAGAAGTTTTTGTAGTCTGACAAATATGAGCTATAGAAGATCAAGTGATAAGGAAGAGAGAAGATGAAAGGAAACGAGAGAAAGAGAGAGAGAGAGAGAAGGAAGAAGAAACACACATTCAGAGGCTCAGAATAAGAGTGATTTCCTCTTTTTATTAACGAATTTAATATTTTTAATTGTATTATTTTAAAAATTCATTAAATCGAAAAATAATTCTTCATAGTAGTATTAAAAGATTTTATTATTAGTGTCAAAAGTTATTCGCATTTGTCATATATCGTTTTCATAAATTTTATATTTCATAGATATATTCGTACACTGACAGTATCTCAAAAATGTTGATTTGGGTACTTTAAATCTCTGTAAAATTCTTCTTTATAATATTTAAATATATATAATACATAATTCTCTTCTTCTGGAAATTTGATTACATGAAATAATTAATTATCTAGGAAATAAATTAATTTTAGAGAGACTATGAGAGAAATATAAATAACACGGAGAAAAAAGAACAGAGCGTAATTTTGGAGAATGTAACGCAGAGCAAATAAATACATTTGACATTTATAACCAAAGATTTGTGTAATAAAAGTACTGAAATACTCGGTAAATGCCAAATGGTAACATGTATTGTAAGTACATATCAATTCTAATTTCTCAACCGAAAGTTTTGAGATCATCCTTTTTTTTTAATATATAAATAAACTACTCTCTCCGTTCTATTTTAACTGTCGTTTAAGATTTTTACACATAAGTAAACTATTAAATTTTATGTTTTGTCCTTCATTAATATATTTTATAATTTTTTCATTAGTTGAAACTTTAATACAGCAGGGATAAGATTAGAATATTCATCAAACATCTGCATTGAAAATCTAAAACGACAACTAATATGAAATAAAAATTAAATTCTATAACAATAACTAAATTAGAACGGAAGAAGTAGTAATTTTGAGTCTTTCTCTTTTACTATAAGTCTATAACCTTTATAAATTTTATCTAGACCTGGTTTGGACATGGTGAAAAGATATGCACGTCTATAGAATCTTTACTTCTTTAGTACATATGGCTTCTACTTCAATCTATGAACTGAAGTTTAAATTTTCATACCTTTACATCATGGTTAATTAGGTTAGTTTTTTTTTTTTTTTTCAATCCAAGAATCGACTACGAAACTGGAAAGTGAATCGGATTTTTTTTTTTTTTTTTTTCCTTTTTTGTCGTTTTCGGCTCTTCGTAAAAAATGGGATATACCTGAGACTTGAGTAGTAGATATACGATTTTCGGATTTTAAGTAAAACAAAAATCTTCTAATACAAATTGTTTATTGTTAGGTGAGGAATAGTTTATATGTGGCACTTAACGATTGGTGAGTAGAAGTGAAAACACGTGGCTATGAGAAAGCCGATGTGATTATTTCTTATCTTGTGCTAGAAATACAAAATGTTTTGTGCTATTTCGTTGAGTTATGTATTTTATACAAAAGCAGTAACCTAAGAGGGCCAAGAGCTAATGAAATCGAATCTTCATGCAACTCTATTTCATTGTTAGACTAATCATAATAATATCTGAAAATTAAAGCCTATGTTCTTTCAACAACAAAAGTACAAAACATTTAGCTTTAACATCGTTGTAATCAGCGTTAACAACAATTTCTCCACTTTTTTTAGGTCCTAAACAACTTTGGGTTACACTTATCTTCTAACTAATGTCGCTAGCGTCGGCGTTTCGAGCAAGGGTGACACATGTCTTCTAACTATTTGTATTCGTTATTATTTCAGACGGTGTTTTCAAACCATGTCTTATTATCCTATCTATCAAACAAGGCCGACATATGATTTGTTTAATTATTCGTATGTAAGTCAATTTCATTCATACATGAAAAGTAAAAAACACAGCTCTTCGAAGATGGGGTTTTCACTTTAAAACATTTTAGCAAATTCATTCGAAATATTATAAATACAGTTCATAATTCTCTTCTTTTCTTTTCTTTTTCATCCACACTCCCAATCACACCAGTTGTGTTGTATTGAACAAAAATCTTCCAAAGTTGCATAGGTGATAGAGACAAAAAGGAAAAATGTTGTCTGTCGATTGTTTCCGTTCATGTACCTAATGTGAATGGTGAAGTGAAATAAGTTTGCACTATGAAAATGAAAGAGAGAGAGGATCAAACAAAATCGCAAGGAAAAAAAAGGAAAGAAAGCTCTCTATATTTTGTTGGTTGCCAAACATTAATTGGATTCTTCCTTGTTTGTTGATAAAAGATAGTATTAATTTCACACCACCACTTTATTCCCCTCTTCCCTCACATAGTCACATGCAGCTATTTTTTCAATACCTTTTTTTAATTAAAATTTTGAGATGACTCATGTCACTGTCGAGTTTTTTTTTGTTTTTATATAAAAAATATAAGAAAAGAATAATTCGTATGTGAATCACCTGTTTCAATATTACAATATTCTTAAACTAATTATAACTCCTTCAATCAAACCATTCTCAACCAAACAATTAGACATAAAGCTTATCTGTCAGATATTAAAGACTAAATTTCACTAATTTGCGATAAATAACTCACAGCCCATTTATACACCATTCTAACTTTCTAATTTACTTATGCTTAAGATTAGGAAGCAATAAATTTAAAGAAACTCTTACTTTGAGGAATTGATCATTGGCTACAATCACTATTCAGTACTACTCCAGTATTCAGTATTCACTAACAACTGGTAGTAATTGAAAGTTGAAAGTAACAAAAAAGCCTTGGAAACGCCGACAAAACTCGTCACAGACTCACAGCAGATCCTCCACAACTTTACAAGGATGGTTATATAATGATATACTACATGGGTATTTGTGGTAAAGTTTTTAATTTAGTAAATAATTAAAGCAGATTCCTAAACTTAATTTAGTATTAATAAAGTAATAAAGGTGGGCAATTTAATTTCTCAAGCAGGGGACTTTGCGGTAGACTAAGGCTACACGTGTGAAGCATTACAACATAACCCCTTTCCTTTGTTCGGTCCAATCGAAACCAAACCGCGTGAAGTGAACGACTTCGTGTAATATAAAGGGGCAAAAACTATAAATAAACATAAAACTAAAGGGTATAACAGGTAAAACAAAATATTACAATACAAAGCATTTGTCTTTCATGTCTCATCTCCGAGACTCCGACTCCGACTCCGACTCCGAAGTTGTAGTTCGGTAAAACAAAGTCTCTCGCTTCTTCCCCCCACTCTCTCTCCACCTCCTTCCATTTCTTCTTCTTTCTTTCTCTTTCTCGCTCTCTCTCTCTCCCGTGCTTCTAGGGTTTCGTTGATAATCCACATTCAAATTTCTCTCCTTTTAATCTTTCTCTTTTCTTTTTGTATAATTAACGATCAGAAGATATGGATTCTTCCAATTCATGGATCAATTGTCCCTCTGTTTTCTCTTCTTCTTCTTCTTCTTCTTTGAGACGGTGTCAATCCCGATCAGGTTCGCGCTACTTGTTTTAATTGGGAATCTCATGTTTTTGTTCTTAGGCTTTTTTGTCATAAGATTTGATCTTTGGAGTTTTGGTGGCAGATTTATATCTAGGAGGAGGAGTAGGAGGAGGAGGGTACGAGGATCTTGAAGGAGAAGACGATTTGAAAGCTGAGTTTATATGCCCTTTTTGCGCAGAGGATTTTGACATTGTTGGGCTTTGTTGTCACATTGACGAAGAACATCCCGTTGAAGCCAAGAACGGGGTAATTCAAATGATTCATACCTTTCTCTAGCTCTAGGAAAAATCTTGCTGAGTAGTTAGATTCTACAAAGTTTTGGTTTTTATTTAGAAAAAATCGATGTTGGTTGTGAAAACTTGAAGATGTTGTTGGTTGGTATATATATCTCTGTGCTCTTCGTGTGATGATGAAATGTTTTGTTCTCTGGCTACCTGTTGTTTGTTTCTTCTTATCAGATGAGCACTGTGTATTCCCATTTAGCAGCCTTGTGAATCCAAAATCTTTGGAATATTTCGTTTATTCGGTCGGTAATAATTAGTGATCTTTTTATGATCATCCAGATTGAAGCTACTTCTCTGTTTAGCTCTTTAAAAACGTGGACTTGAACAAATGTCTTCTTTGTTTTCCCCTCCAGGTCTGTCCTGTATGCACTAAGAGAGTGGGATTAAATATCGTTGGCCATATTACGACGCAACATGCCAATTTTTTCAAGATATCCTTTCAATAGCTGATGCTTAATCTGTTTATAGCTTCTTGGTTCTCTATAGTACATATATTTGGTAGAACTTAAGAGTGGATATGTTTAATTCCTTGATGAGAGGTTTTTACGTTCAGAGAAAGAGAAGGTTGCGAAGAGGAGGATATAGCTCTACTTATCTCGCCTTGAAAAAGGAACTCCGGGAAGCTAACTTACAGTCTCTTCTTGGTGGTTCTTCGAGTTTCACTTCTTCTACAAACATTGATTCTGATCCGCTGTTGTCATCCTTTATGTTTAATTCTCCTTCACTCAATGAGTCTGCAAACAAAACTGCTACACTTGTTGTGACTGAAGAAAAGTCAGCTACAAAAGTCTCATTTAAAGAATCTCTCAAAAGGTATATATATATATTGTGATCCTCTGGTGCCAAGAAAGCTTTTTTACATAAGAGATTCTTTTTTCTTATTTGGTCTTTTGGCTTTCGTTTGCGCAGAGACATTCAAGAAGCTCCACTTTCAGGTGAAGATCAAGAGAAGGCGAAAAAGAGCGAGTTTGTGCGGGGTATGTTGTTGTCAACCATGCTTGGAGACGATTTCTAATTTTCCGTTAAAATCCCTCGCCTTGTTGTGGTTGATGCATGAGGCATAAGGAATCTGAGGTTGAACTTGTTAAAGAGTGGTCATAATGTATGTGATGCGAAATCTTGTAAGTTAAGGGGATGCAGAGTTGCATCCATATATTATTGTCGTTTATACCTTGGAACCTTTATGTGCATAAGCGGAATAAAGTACTTTCTTTATTCGAAAGACAACTACTACGGACAGGTTTTCTTTATTCTAGGATGATGACATGACAGAATAGTTTGTCTAACAAAACAACTACTACGGACGTACGTACTGTAGTCAGTCACAAGACAAACAATTAGGAAAGCTGCTCATCATCAGGATGACTTGAACATGGCTCCATAACAGCGACTCCACCGGCAGCTTCGATACTGGTAATGATTTCAGTAGCTTCCTCCTTTGTGACACCTTGTCTGATGAGGGAGTTGGGGACGTTTTGCACACAAAAAAAGCGATCGTTGCACACCCATCTCTTCGGACAATGATTTGAGCACTTTTACATTAAGAAGTTTGGCCCGTGCAACTGCTCCAATCACTTGCATCCTTTTCTCTGGGTCAAACTCGACCAACTTCACAGCAAACTTGTCCCCGGTGTCTATTTCCGGGAGAGGAGGTTTTGGAAGGCGCAGCAGCTGACTGAAGATATAATCCATATCTTACCTCGGCCTCGGCCTACCAAACGGATCTCTTGCCACCAATTGAACGGGACGCCAATTCCGTGTAGTTTTAGGTGGAACTCGAGGCCCAGTCTCTGGACATTTAGGAAGGAAACGACCACCTTGCAGATACCACCTCATGGCTGACTGTGACTAGTGACTCATATATAGAGCCGGAAAAAACGATATTTAGAATAACAAAATCTCGCAAGAATATAATAAGAAAAATGATGAATAACTTCGGTATCAAGCAAAAGCAGAGATTCAAAAACTAAGTCTAAATACTCTCTTTCTTATTATATAAGCTCCAAAATCACTCAAATAGGATCCGAGAATCACAGATAAGTGATGTGATACAAGGAAGGATCTAAAACCGAAGAATGATATATGAGAAAAAAGAAGAGCGTGTATGTATGAGTATGACTTACCTCCAGCTAGCTTCACCGTCTCTAGGTTGATGTTGATGATCAAATGACAGACAAGACAGAGAGGGTTCTAGGGTTAACTTGGTGAATATCGATTTTAAAGGGGTTACAAATCTACGAAATGGCCTTGGGCCCCCAATATTTTAAAACATCATCGAAAATAAAAATAATATTTTCGAAAAAAATATTCAAACTTTTTAAATATCTATCTACTATCTTTATAGTATTATCATCATCTAGACTTATTCGGGTACGTAGACCATAGACAGGCTGCTCCAGACGAAAGAAGAGGAGAAGAAGAAGAAGAAGTCTTTTTTTGAAATTTTCAAATGCTAATTGGGAGATAAATGAAGAAATGAACCTGTACAGATTTCTTATCTCACAATATGCAAACAACATAGAATAAAAATAGGAAACCCGAATAACCAAAAGAAAAATGTATGATCTAAGACAAAATGTGGTTTTATCTTGCAGAAAGAATCTGACCTAGCTAACTTCACAAAAAAAGAATTGAATCCTAGAAAGAATCTCAAGAAAAGTACTTCTTGATCTCAAGAAAAGTACTTCTTGCTTTTTTTGTTTTGTTTTGCAGTCGCTTTCATAAAAATTAGACTGCAGCTCTACCGTAAGCATCATCATCATCATCATCTCTCTTCAGCTCGGGACACGGTTCAGGAATGACGGACTCTGACGACCCGTGAACATAGGAGCATTGCCAAGATATACTAGAACCTGAGTTCATAGACAAAGAGACATTCGACAAAGCCACTGAGGTAAATGGAGACTCTTTGATCCCAACCAATTTCCCCGCAACGCCGATGTTTTCTCCAAAAATCTTGTTTAATCTTATATGACTCACAAGTGGGAGAGCATTTGCGTCGTATTTATCATCCGGATGAGATCCAAAGCTACCATTAGCCACAATGGCAGTACCTATTCTCGACATATCAATGTTTGAAATATCAATCTCTTTGATGTAACCACCTCTGCCTTTCGTGGTTCTCAAGGCAATCCCGGTTAATGAGTTGTGCATAAAGGCGTTATCAACCAAGACATCGGATATTCCACCAGACATCTCACTGCCAAAGGAGATACACGAACCAGAAGCTCCTCGAAGGTTAACATTTCTTATATGAACATTCTCAGTGGGACGGGAATAGGCAATTCCATATTCATCCCAACCGCTTTTGAGGGATATGGCGTCATACCCCACGTTAATGGTAGAGTTTTGAATGCATACGTTATCAGAGGAATCTGAGAATCATAGCAAAACAGAAGACATTTAAGTTTTTATTCCATACACAATAAAACAAAGGTTTGAGCGTACATAAAACAGAGCCAACTAACCTGGTACAATGCCGATTGTATAAGGAGATTCAGGGGAAGAATGAGCCAAAATCTTATGAATATATACATGACTGCAGGCATAAGGATAGAAGTTAGAACCAAGACTATATCATTCCCAAAAAAAAAAGGTTTAGTTAGGCTTATGAGCTCTTACCTAGAGTAGATTGAATGGATTGTATAAGCTGGAGCATTCAAGAATGTAAGATTCGAGACAATTACATTTTCGGATGAAATAAACTCAATGAGGTGAGGTCGGTTATACTTTAAGGAATGAGAAGTAAACCGATCCCACCAAACCAAGCCTTGTCCATCTATGGTTCCATTATCACCTAACCATGGGAACAAAAAAAAGAGTAGCCACATCAAGATTTGAAGTATTTTTAACAAGAATTGGAAAAATTGAGATGAAAGATATGAAGCATTGTTTTGTTACCTGTCACAACAACATCATGTAGCATGTTAGCGTTGATCAAACTCTTGTATCGCTTCCCAGGCAAATCAAGTCCCCGTCCATATGAAGGTAACGAATCCTCAACTTCCCAATGCGAAGGATCCTTTTTTTTGGAGTAACAAAAATTCATCACATGCAACAAGTAAAGTAGTATTGGGTTTTCAGAAGCACTGTATTATATAATATACCTGAGAGGCAACTATAACGGCGCCGTTTTCGAGAAAGAGGGTGAGATGGTTGGTGAGGCTGAAACTTCCGGTGAGCCATCTTCCCGGGGGAACATAAAGCTGGGCGCCACCTTTGTCAGCGAAAGACATAAGGTAGAAAACGGCGTTTTGAAACGCGAGAGTGTTGAGCGTTCTGCCATCTCCCACAGCACCAAAATCTGTAATGGAGACACTGTGTGGTCTCGTGCTCAATGTTCTCCGGCTAAGTTCGTCGCATATTTTCCCGGCGCCGTCAACTTTTGCGTTAATCGGAATCAAACTGGTTAATGCCAGTATCAAGATTATTGCCACCTGTTACAAAACAGCAAGGAGAAAAAAATCTCTGTGTTTAAAGTCTCCAAAACACACAAGCTTCAATTGAGAGTTACAATTACGAACATTGTGTAACTCAGACACAGAAGTAAACCCTTAAAAGAAACGATGAAGAGTTTGGTTTTAGAAAATCGAACAATCCGAGATAGGGACAACACACCCTGAAGGACGTATGTAATTAAAGAGAGAAAGCACTTACTGACATCTTTATTTGTAACGAAGCTGTCGGAACAATAAAAAGAGAAAAAAGCTATAAAGTGATGAACTTTTTTGTGCCAAATGTAACCAGACACACAGAGAGAGAAGAATAAGAAGAAGAAGAAGTAGAAGAAGAAGGAGAAAGAGTTCTCTCTTCTTTGTGCGTAAGCAGACCACACAGAAACAGAGAAGCTTTTTTTTTTTTTTTTTTTTTGCTTAATTATTATTATTCGGAGACAAACAAAACGGTATGATTGACAGAAAAAGACGAATTTGTAGCAATTTTTACAGATATATAAATAATATATTTTAAAAAAGGAAAATAAGGAAGGAAGAAGATTGACGCCGAAATGACAGCCGTATATGCACAAATTTATTGATTTTGTTAATGCGAAAAAATGGAAGCAAAATATTGAGAAAAAGGAAAGAGATTAGAAGAAAAAATGGTATGTAATCATTGATTAATTAATATGGGTATAATCAATTTTAAGCAATTAATATATCGAAATTTGTCTTATAGACATTGATTAAGGGATCTGGTAAGTGGTAACGTATTTTCTCTTATTATTTATCGCCGACAAATCTTCTCAGGCAATAGCGAGAGACGACGAGACGAGAGAGACATATGGGCATATGGCTGTTTTAAGCCAACAAAATAAAGATATTATTGTAGTTTTGTTTTAGACAATGCATGTGTTTTTTTTCTTCATGTTATTTTAACCAATGATTATTTTTTTGGCTGAATTTGAGACTTTTGTTAATATGTGGATGTCAAAAAATAATGTTTTTGACTCGGAATAAAAAGAGAAAGCTTAGAATCAGATACAATGAAAATAATAAAATTGAGTAGGAGGAATAATATAAAACATTCGACTTGTGAAATACCACAAATTTGTGATAGAAGAAAAAGAAATGGTGATAATAAACAAGACTGGAAGTAAATTGTAGGGGGAATGAGAAAGGAGCATGTGGACTGACAGCGCGGAAACGGGCCCACTCCAGTTTGCCAGCCTGGCACTTTTTTTTGTGTCGTCTAAATCAAAATCAATTAACACAGCTGATGATGGTATTATTATTCCAATTTTGTTATAATAATTTGTGTGACATGTTCGATTCGAGGATCCAATAAGTAAGAAAACGGGCTAGGGCCCAATATGACCGACCCATATATCCCTTTTAAGGAGAATTCGGCCTAGTTTAATTTTGCGTTTTGAGTTTGACACTAACGAACAAGTAAACAAAGAGAAAAATCTATGGTAATGGTGTGTATGTTGCTCTATGTTTGGTGGTTTGTTTTCATCTATGGTAAGCTAATGGTAAGCTAAAATTTGTACTTTCTTCATAAAGTTTACAAGTCCTAACTTGCTACTTATTATTAACGCCAAGTTTGGCCTAAACTCATTGACTGATCCATCCACTAACAATCCTGATTTAATGAGCCGTTGGTTTGTTAATTGACCGAGAAGAACATTATTAGAGATAATAATACTTTAACTAAAAGGGTGTCAATTTTTTTTTGTAACCAACGATCGAATGAGATACATTATGGGCATGGCTGTCCATTCGATGATTCGACTACATAAACTAAGAAGATTAAAGATAATGAGGCCCATTCGGCTACATAAACTAAGAAAGGCTAGTTTTCGATGAAACATCGAACCTCAGATCAACCATTTCGCTGGTAAGCAGTTCAATTTACCAAAAAAAAAAAAAGAAACACATTATAAATTTGTTTTGTTTTTTGCGTAGATTGATTGAGTGTGTCTTCCCATAGATTGATTGAGTGTGTCTTCAACTTTGGCTAACTTGTCATTGTATTGGTGTGATTTAATAAAGAAAACAAGAAGATATGATTTTGTGGTCGAAAGATTTGAATACTGAAAGAATACAATGAAGCTACCAAATTCAATAGATATTTTCTCACTTATTTGAACTAAAAAGGTATAATAAAAGAATAGAAAGAAAGCTACATTATCACGATGAGTGAACACAAGTGGATCTGCTTCTCATAAACATGCCGCCCCAATCCGACAAGTTGCTGTCCAACACCCGATTTCTCACATGTGGATAACCCCATAACCTGTAATCTGATGGATTAAAAACAGGCGACTCTTTATTAAACCGGTTTCGGTTTGGTATACTACCATAAACAGGTATTTCCTCGGTTATGTTCCCCCTGAATCTTGAACTGTTGGTTTTAAGACATCTCTCTATCACCTTGTTCTCTTCCCTGAACTTGTCCCTAATGTCCCTGAGGGTTTGACAGAACCGGTTCGGTTTAGAATCGTTGCGGTTCTCTTTGGTTTTGTGTGAGACTCGGCTGCTGCATTTTAGACAAATGTTCTTTCGTCGGTCCGTGTTGAAGCATCTTCTTTTTGTTTCGTCTGAAAGACATAAGTAAGCCTACATGCGTCGAAGCCACAACATTAGTAAAGTAAGCATACGTACACCTGATGATGCTCATGCTCTCTTGTTAAGTATATCCACACAAACACACATTTTTTATTTATTAATATTAATGTATTATTATTTGTCTCTCATGAGGAAAAAAATAATATATATATATATATACTATATGTCAAGAAGATTGCTAGGATTTTTGTTATACAATAATTGAGATAAAATTAACAAACAAAATAGCTGACCTCGTGGATGAGCTTAAAAGCAATATCTGCTTTTGGGTGATTGTTTTTATCAGGATGAACCTTCAAAGCTGAGAAATATTATAGCACAACTTACAAATATTTAAAATGTAACAATGATAGCTAAATCAAAAATCATAATCGATGATGAAACTGAAATAGAATCGGACCTAATTTGTGATATCGTTTACGTATGACCTTGATCTCTGCATCTTCTTGGATCTGTTTAAAAAAAAAAAAATCAAGATCAATCCAATGTTCTCTGTTTCTTTATTTTTGTTTACTTGAATAAAACGCAATCAAAAAGCTCGTCCAATGTATATTTAAATAACTTGGGAAGAAAAGGAAAGAACATACACCGAGAATGAGATACCAGTCGATGAAACACGAACCGGAGATGCGATTGATGTGAATGCAAGAGAGTGGTGATCTCGATAGCGATAGAATATCTGTGACCAATGCCGCTTTTGGATCCGTTCCGGGTCGGATCTTACCCATTTATGCAACAAATAGTTTCAAGAACCTTTTCCAAGAAAATGGAGAGGTGAAGGAAACCAAAAAATTATGGATGGAGTGAGTAGAATAGAGAGAGAGAGAGAGAGAGAAGACGTTAAGAGAAGGCAGGCAGACTTTGCGGGATTGACATTTTAAATTGGAAGAGATCAGAGAGAGAGAGAGAAACGTAAATTAAATCCTTTTACGATAAATCTTTTCTCATTCGAATAATATTTTAGTTTACTGGTAAAAATCAAGTTTAACAAATTTACTGAAAAAATCGAAACGAATAACGAGTAAAACTAAAAAGTAAAGTGAATTAATTACCGTGGAATTAGCCGTTCAGCCACGTTTTAGCTCGCTTTAATTACTGCAAAAGATTGTAAAATAAAATCCTAGTTCAACAGAATTATGTAAACAAATTTCTTTCTTACTAGAATTCAATTGTTGTAATTTGTAAATTGAATGATTAAACGGCTGTATCATTATTTTCAACCGACATTAATGTCGATTACTTTGAAGTTGTTAAACAAAATATATATAACGGTAATTACACAGCTATCTAGGTTTTGGTAAATGTACTATAGTTACAAACCTGTTAACATCTATATATAGGTAAATGAATATAACTTTCATATGTTAAATCATGTTGCATGTTGTTAATGAAATCATATATTGTGGTTCCATGTGTTATATATAGATTAGATTGCTTTCTTTTAGAATATTTAAGAGGGTTGCATGTTGTGGGTAGTAGATTGTCATGTTACATAATGAATGGTTAGGTGAAGTTTTCTAATATGACAGAATTCATAGTAACAAAAAAAAGTAGTTCATAAATCAGCTACGACGTTAGATAGCTGTTAAATGTTGAGAATTTAATAGTTGAACACGAAACTTGTGATACATAATAAGAAGAGAGTGAACATACACTTTATGCTTTTTTTTGAAATCAAATGACAAAGGTGAAAACAATCAAAGTAGATGAAGCGACTAACGCAACTCCTCTTATCTTCTTCTCACAGTTTACATGAAACATTGAAGCTGAGAGAATTTTATATTGGATTCCTTGCACAATATTTTTGCATGGGTTGAATCAAAAACCTCGGAAGTCTAATATATATGTATATATACTGTATATGTCTAGATACAGAAGAAAAAAAAATGTTAATCTGAATATCGTAGTATTATATAGTAGTAGTAGTATATCTCTGGCTTTGCTTTGAAAATTGGATTCCGATGGGATTTCGTGATTCGCTTTCTGGTGTTTGATGTTTGACTATAACTTGAGACAACAAAAACAGTACTATATGAAAGTGGCTTTCGACATAAGCCAAGTATGTACCTAATGTTACAAACACGTATATCAATAAGAAAGCTGAAAAAAATACTTAGCGTTTTGAATGAAGGAAATTAGTAGTTAAACTATAGGGTTTTTCTTTAGCTTGGTTGACTTGTTGTAATGAAGCCAAACAAATTTCAGTAATATATTCAAAACCTAATTCATCACTGCTCAAAATCAGTATTAAGTCAAACATAGCGGTTGTAATTGGTCACCCGAAAGTAATAATCACATGGGGAATGCTAACGTCTTGATTTTTAGTAAAAAATGGCCAATTACTTCCTGATTTTTTTTTTTTTTTTTATTAAACTAGCTAGTATTGAATTTTTTTCTTTCTTTTTTTAATATTAATCAGTGTTCATATGTAGTAAAAGAACAAGGATTGTATCCGTTTTTCTCTGTATCGTAACTAAAAACATGAGTTTAGTCGAATAAAGTAGACATTGAAAATTAAAATATATGGTGATAAACTATAGTAGATGGTGGTCTCAACTATCTTAAGGTGCTTCGAGTTATCTGCCCAGTCCACAACAATTCGATTCGTTTCCAAGAAGACACATTGCGTACTTTAGCCACTAAGTCGTAGAGATTTACATGATGCGGCATAGAACGTACGTCGTGATTAAAAAAAAGTATTCTAAAAGAAGTATGACTAACCAAATTTTGTTTAGAGAAGGCATAACGAACAAACTTGTAAGAACATTAGAACATGTAGAAAATGCCATCGAAAATGGTGTAGAAAACTCACATATAAACATATCACTTTTAAATCTACTTTGATTCGAATCCTCTAATAAGTAGAAAAATTACCTTGAGAGTTGAGATATGAATAAGAAGATGAAAATCTTCATACTCCCAAGGTTATTGCCTTTTTGACCCATACTTCCCTTATATTCATAAATAGAACCCACATATTTTCTTTTATAATCATATAACCCACAGCTTTGGGCTTTCACGTTTTAATGTACAGAACCGGACCCCTTCTTGCGTGCTACTCACGTGCGAATACACCAAGACACGTGGCTTCTCTACTCAACGCGCAAATCGATTACGTGTCGGATTTATCCGCCTCCATCGGATCCAAATCAGAGGTTCCGTATATATCTCCGTCATTACCCGAATTTGCCGGCAAGCTTGCAATAATCCCTAATCCAAAAACAAAACCAGTTTCGTGGATTTGGGAGATCCTCGTCGTGATCAATCATGGAGTTCTCTTTAGTCGCCGATACACTCACAGTTTATACGGCTAAGCAAGGTATCGCGTTTGGCAAATCTCTCCTTCAAAGGTTGGATTTAGCCAATCACCTTTCTTTCGCCGATTCTGCCGTCGATCATCATCAATCTCCCGGTAGTGGAATCGTTCAATCATCGGCGATTATCTTTCCCGTTGATGCAATCGCTCCTCCACCGGTCAGATCTAGCTCTTATAAAACCATCCGTCGGATCCGTAAAAAGCGACGGACGAGACGAGTTTCGTTTGGCGGTGATGGAGACGACGGAGGTGATTTTAGTCGGTTTCTGTTAGATGGTGATTTCGGTGGTAACGACGGTCCATTCGGATTTGGAGGCGGAGGAAACGATGGAGGCGGAAAAGGATGGAACCACGGCGGCGGTGGTGGTTTTGGAAGGGAGAATTGGGACGAGTCTTCGTTTCCGTCTTGGTCCGATCCAGCAATGGAGTTTGTATACGAAGTGATTTGCTGGATCGCGTTGTCTAATTGTGTTCACTTCGCCTTCAAGAGGATCGTGAGGATCGTGACCGACGGTGAAAGGGAGAAGTTGAACATCACATTATCACCTGTGTGCTGACAAATTCGTGGTTTAAGATTCTTAATCTCAGTTCCAACTATATCATATGATGATCTCTCGTGTGTGTATATATTATTTATTATATACATTGTACATATATTTTTAATTTCAATTCACCTTTGAGTTTGTTTAGTCAGTTCATTAGAGACAAGAATGATGATATGATTGATCGCTTCTATGGATAAATTGAAAAATCTCTTACAAAGCTGGCATGTAAATCCTAATAAACTCCATAACAGACGCATACTTGTTCATGTCAACAAGGTTTTATTATATTAAGTACTAGGCTTGTTGAACTCTCCTCCTGGAGTTGCTGGAGCTTGATGATGACCCATGGATGGCTCTCTCCTCTCCACTTGCATTGTCTCACGGCGTCTATCATACCTTGGCCTAGACCGGTTCCTAGTCTGGCGCTGTTCTGTGAACCTATACTGTGGTCTTGGTATGACCTTTCCTTCAATGTACAAGTCACCTGAACATCAGAGAGTCAAAGACGAGATGGCTTTAATAAGTAAGAATCATATCTCATTTATCCCAATTTATTCACAGAAGAAATCCAAAAAAACGTTACATTACCTCCATAGTCTTTGTTTGGTACATCGAGGTATGAATCAGGTAGCACCCAAAGAACACCAGGCAATCCTAATGAATCACAACTCTGGATCAAATGTCTGAACAGTATAATAAATATGTTCTCATGACCGTACTAGGACAGACAATAACTGAGATATCAAAAGATCAAAGAGAAGTTCCCTCCTAGTCCTAGCAGCGAAACCAATTGAACAGACCAAAACCAAAATATAGATACCCTTTTACATTTCACAGCATTAACATAAGTAAGACTTAAACCCCTAATTGAAAAAATGATACCTTTGACTTTGCAAGAAAGCTCTTCAGAGATCAAAGCACCAAAGCCAGTGTAGGTCGAAGTGCAAACAGAGTAGATCTTCTTCTTTGCCTCTTCCTCGCTGTAAAACCATAACCCACAAAAACGCAAATCCATCATCAAATGATCAAAACGAATTGGGAAGAATTTGAAAGGAAGAGAGAACTTGCCTGCCGACGACGGAAGTTAAGGTATTGACATAAGCATTGATCATCTCTTCTTCAGTAGGTTTAGGATCAGTGAACTCCATGACAATGAGCCAGTGCTCGTAATCGCAACCATCGAGAAGAATCGTCTCCTTAGGTGGACGGTTGCTCCAATTCGGCGAAGGATCGTTCAGCGGAGAGTATCCAGACCCGGATGTCTTGAGTCGGGTCGAGATGTAACACGGGCCTAGTCCGGTTCGGGATGATGAAACCTTTTCAAGCAGAGGCAAAGCGAATCGATAACGAGAAGAGAGCGTAGAGAAAGAAGAGGAAGAGAGGGTTTTGTTTAGGAGTGTCGCTAATGAGCGCCGTGTAAGAGCCATCGCCGGTGAGGGTTTTCGGCTTCTGTTGTGTATCTTTCTTCTTCTCTTCAGTCTTTTTTTTCAGATGCTTCGAGTTAGAGAGAACTATATGGGCTAAGTGGGCCTTTATTGTATGTTTTTAATAATGGGCTTTAGAATTTTTAAATGTCAGCTGTATGAAGCCCTTTCGAAGTTTCTAATTATAGCTTGACCAAAATTGTTGTTCATCAACCTCGCAAGTTATTTCTTTTTTGTAGATACGTATTCATTTTGTATAAGCTTTCTTAGTGTGAATATGACTTCCTAAGTCAAATCACCTAATCCAAAATTTTAATTTGAGTTGGCTAACTATATCTATAAAGTATAAAGTATAAACTAAAACTATCATATTGTATATCCGGGGATAAGCTTTTTCCTACTTATATTTGGTTACTACTACTATTTAACTTTGTTGTTTTTTTGGCTGCATATTAATCACGATAACATAACGATGATTATCGAAATCAAATATACAAATCGAGAAATAAGAAAAAAAATAGAATTATATCTCCTAAAATCAGAAAAGTATAACTAATGTATTTAATAGGTTAAAAAAAAATTATCGACACTTTCCGTAAATGGAATTATTTGTTTTGTATCAATGCGTGTATTTGTGTTAGAGATAGAGAGGCTAATTTTTGTGCATGGAATAAATCAATCTTTTGGATTTGGGTATTATTGCACAACTCTGACTGAGGATAGAGGAGTGAAGAAGGAAACATGGGAAGCAGCACGGGCGATCTTGTGACACGTGTCCAATCAGCTCATCTGTTCGATCACGATGCTTTGTTTCGTTTCGCCGCCGACAACGTCTCCGGTTTTCCGACCAACCCATCTCAATTCAAAGTCTCACAGGTAAAAAACTGTCCAAATCGCCGTCTTCTTTTCCGGCAAGGAAGAAACTTTATCTGAAATTTTGTCTTTTTTGAACAGTTCGGACATGGGCAGTCGAATCCGACGTTTCTGATTGAGGTTGGCTCAGGGAGTTCCTTGAAACGATACGTTTTGAGGAAGAAGCCTCCTGGGAAGCTCCTTCAATCTGCTCATGCTGTTGAAAGGGAGTTTCAGGTTTCAATCATGTCAATTTGTATTTCTAATTTTGGGTGGTGATTTTGATTATACTACTCGATTTTTGGAGAAGATGAAATTTTTGTTTTTGTAGTACCGTTCTGAATCATTGTAACTATTCGTGATGCTGCTTATAATTTGTAGATACGGTATGCAGGAATAAAGGTAGATGCTTTTACGCTTAATACTTACTTTGATGGTGGGATGTGTAGGTGCTTCGGGCTTTAGGTGAACATACACAGGTTCCTGTTCCTAAAGTCTTCTGCTTATGCACTGACCCTACTGTTATTGGGACTGCCTTTTACATTATGGAGTTTATGGAAGGACGTATCTTCATAGACCCTAAGTTACCGGTAAGATATTCTGTTATGTGAATGCGGCTGTTTGATTTTTCTAGATTCAGATGTGAGTCATTCGTGATATGAAGACGTTAGTTGTGTGTGTTTTCATTGATTTTGACTTAGAATGTAGCACCTGAAAGGAGAAGTGCGCTCTATCGTGCAACCGCCAAAGCCTTAGCATCTCTTCACTCTGCTGATGTGGATGCCATTGGTCTTGAGAACTATGGTCGGCGAGGCAATTACTGCAAAAGACAGGTTTGTTCTTTAATCTGGGGGCTGGTGAATTTCGACATCATTACTCACTAGTTTGTTCTTCTCTTAATCTCTTGATAAGGTTTTTTTTCCTTCCGGATATCTGCATTTCAGATTGATAGGTGGTTCAAACAATATTTGGCTTCAACAAGTGAAGGTAAACCTGAAAGGAATCCAAAGATGTTTGAGCTTGTTGATTGGTTGCGCAAAAGCATCCCCGCGGAAGATTCAACAGGTGCAACATCAGGCCTTGCTCACGGAGACTTCCGCATTGACAATCTCGTGTTTCATCCTTCTGAGGTCTGAATACTCTCAAGCTCTTTTTTTTTTCCCTTTTTTTTTCCTTTTCTTCTTATCCTTGGATAGTATCGGAGACCTTACTGAGAATTCCTTAAGCTGCAGGATCGAGTTATTGGAATAATTGACTGGGAATTGTCCACGCTTGGGAACCAAATGTGTGATGTTGCATACAGCTGTATGGTAATAAGCTATTCTTGTTTGTTATATTGTACTCACAAAGCATTTTTATTTGTTTCTTGCTCTGATATACAGCTCATGTTGTTGGCAGCATTACATCGTAAATGTTCAGCTTGATAACGAGCACGTTAGTGAAGGTCTTGAAACTGCTGGACTACCGGAAGGAATGCTTTCAATGCCAGAATTTCTCATAGAGTACTGTTCTGCATCGGTAAGTCCTGTGTCGCCTTGTAAAGGTACCAAGTCAATGTTCCTTGTAAATTGCCTATATTTTTCAAATTTTGATTGTTGTGATAAATTGGCAAATGAACTTTAGGGAAAACCATGGCCTGCTGCAAACTGGAAGTTCTACGTAGCGTTCTCTATGTTTCGGGCTGCTTCTATCTACACAGGGGTGTACAACAGATGGTTAATGGTATTGCCTGGGAATATTTTTCTATTCTAAGATTTTGTGCTATTCAGTTGTAGAGCCATTGACATTGTGCTGATCATGCAGGGGAATGCTTCTGCCGGTGAACGAGCTCGAAATACAGGAGCTCAAGCTAATGAGCTTGTAGAGTCTGCCTTGGGTTATATTGCACGTGACAATGTTCTTCCAGAACACCCTCCATCTGGTGATTGACCTCTTTGAAATTCAAGTTTGTTAAGGATAACTGTTTATTTTACATTTCTTATATAGGATAAACTGTAATTTGATCGCTACTCTACTTTCCTCGTTTGTGATGCAGTTCAAAGAGACATGTCCCCGTCATATGAAAGCCTTGTAGATGGAAGCGGGAGATTCATCCCTAACAGAAAAGTATTGGAGTTAAGGCATAAGTTGATCAAGTTTATGGAAACTCACATTTACCCAATGGAAAACGAGTTTTCCAAACTTGCTCAATCAGATATGAGATGGACCATTCACCCCGAGGAGGAAAAGCTAAAGGAAATGGCAAAGAGAGAAGGCCTGTGGAACTTATTTGTTCCTGTATGCATCTTTTCTCTACTAAACTCTTATTGCTTTTTATCCTGAGTGAGACTGTTTGTACTTATGGATGCTTGGTTCTTGCAGGTAGATAGTGCTGCTAGAGCTAGAAGAGAACTGGCGGCTACCGAGAAACATAATCTCTCGAGCAAGTCTTTTGATCAATTGTTTGGTGAGGGCCTCACGAACCTGGAGTATGGTTACCTTTGTGAGATCATGGGTCGTTCTGTTTGGGCTCCACAGGTGTTTAACTGTGGTGCACCAGATACTGGAAACATGGAGGTAGGAAAGCCTGATTATGTTTACGGGTCCAGTTGTTGTCTCATTGCTTGTTACTTGTATCTATATAATCTGTGCTATCTTGTAGGTGATACTGCGGTATGGAAACAAAGAACAAATTTCTGAATGGCTTATTCCGTTACTTGAGGGAAAAATTCGTTCTGGATTTGCTATGACTGAGCCACAAGTTGCATCTTCTGATGCAACCAATATTGAGTGCTCTATTCAAAGGTAGGGGAATTTCTTCGATTCTCTTAATGTTGGAATCTACTTTAATTCGAATTCTCTCTAAAAAAAACGAAAGAGAATGAATGCTATGTCATCTTCAATTTCTCTACTGGTGATTTCTAAAAACTGAGACTGAATCCACATTAGTCCTCATAGCTATTTCTGTTGTTGATACAGACAAGGTGATTCATACGTCATTAATGGCACAAAATGGTGGACAAGTGGAGCCATGGATCCCAGATGCAGAGTCCTTATTCTCATGGTTAGTTTTCTTTCCTTGTTCCTTTTCTCTCTAAAATTTATGTATCCATCTATCTATTTTTATATAGACACACACATACACACGCATGAATGTATTTGTTCTATCTGCTAGTTAGTCAAAGAGATTATATCTGTGCTGTACAGGGCAAAACTGATTTCAGCGCCCCAAAACATAAGCAGCAGTCTATGATATTAGTGGACATGCAAACTCCAGGTATACGTGTGAAGAGGCCTCTCACAGTGTTTGGTTTTGATGACGCACCTCATGGACATGCTGAAATTTCTTTCGAAAATGTGGTTGTCCCGGCAAAGAACATTCTCCTGGGAGAAGGCCGTGGATTCGAGATTGCTCAGGTAATACTAAAATTGATACACAGATTCAGCGCTTTACAGTAACAGAGAGAGTATTGATTGTATTTATTGGTCGCTTGCTTTATTTCTTATATCAGGGTAGGTTAGGCCCTGGAAGATTGCACCACTGCATGAGACTGATAGGTGCAGCAGAGCGTGGGATGGAGCTAATGGCCCAGAGAGCTCTTAGTAGGAAAACTTTTGGGAAGTTCATTGCACAGCATGGTTCTTTTGTCTCTGATCTTGCAAAGGTAAACGACACTGTGTACTTTTAATCACCCAAATACTTCTTAATTATGAGCGCTTCTTATATGAGTGGTTGTATGATACAGTTGAGAGTAGAGCTTGAAGGAACTCGATTGTTGGTTCTTGAAGCTGCTGATCATCTCGATAAGTTTGGAAACAAAAAAGCTAGAGGAATTCTCGCAATGGCCAAGGTAAAAACCGTAATAATCTTTGTAATTTTTGTTTTGTCAGAAATCGAACAAAGTAGATCGTTAAGAAGCAAAATCATTTTGGTACTCAGGTTGCAGCTCCAAACATGGCGTTAAAGGTACTGGACACGGCAATACAAGTTCATGGAGCAGCCGGAGTATCCTCGGACACAGTTTTAGCGCATCTGTGGGCTACGGCTAGAACACTGAGGATTGCTGATGGACCTGATGAGGTTCATCTTGGGACCATTGGCAAGTTAGAACTACAGAGAGCTTCAAAGCTTTAAAGTTTTTACAGATCTACGAATTCGATTCTCGGAATAAGAATCAGATGAGTCTTATTTTGCTTAGATAATATAATAAAGCTGTTATTAGGTCTTTTTATTAAATCTGAATAAGTTTATACAAGATCTTCTCATCTGTTTCATATTGTTTATACTTAAAAATGATGATTTGCATTGTGACATTTCACAGCGAAAGGAACTTAACCCTTATGAGATTCTTCTCATGCGTTGTTACTGCTACTTTTACTCTTGACCTTTAAATCTCCCAATTAGTAAGAATCAATCGAATTACAGATTTTCTAAAAAAATCTTCAAGATTATGTTTAGCATAATTAGCATACATCTCTTCAGCCAACAAATTTATGACTCCAAGACGACCATACTATTCATAGGCTATCATAAAAGCGGGAAAGTTTAATTTTTAGACGAGACAATAATACTAAAGACAGAAAATGTAACATAGCCTCATGTCTTTTCCTGGAACCCCAGAAATAGCATTACAACTCTTCTGTATATAATCCCCAATCCATTTGTTCTAAGCATACATCAAACACCAAAACCTCCCCTTCCCTCTAAAAACACACAAAAACTTCAGAGCTAGAAGGGGCCTTATATAGCCACAGATACAGGCCCCATCTGCTCCATCTTTAACACGTCTAGAACAAACATATTAGAAAAGTACCTTTTTCGACGTGTGATTACAGGAAACAGAATAAAAAAATGGGGTTTGACGGTGATAAGAAGAAGAAATGCATCATCGCCGGTAGTGTTTCCGGTTTGTTAGTCATCATGGTTGTCTCTGTAGCCGTTGTAACGTCTAGGCACTCACCAAAAGCCGATGAAAATCAGATCAAGAAAACCACCAAAGCAGTTCAAGCAGTTTGTGCACCAACTGACTTTAAAGAAACTTGTGTAAACAGCTTAATGAACGCTTCTCCCAAATCCACTGAGCCTATGGACCTCATCAAACTCAGCTTCGACGTCACTATCAAATCCATCAACGAAGGCCTTAAAAAAGCCTCAGGAGACGTTAAAGCCAAGGCTAGCAAAGACCCAGAAGCAAAGGGTGCTTTCGAGCTGTGTGAGAAGGTGATGGTTGATGCTATCGAGGACTTGAAGAAGTGTATGGATCATGGATTCTCGGTTGATAAGATTGATGCCTTTGTGGAAGATCTACGGGTTTGGCTAAGTGGCTCCATCGCATTCCAGCAAACATGTATGGACTCCTTTGAGGAAATTAAGTCCAATCTTATGCAAGAAATGCAACACATCTTCAAAACAACAAAAGAGCTTAGTAGCAATAGCCTTGCCATGGTTACTAGCATGTCCACCCTTCTCCCCAACTCCAACGCCACAGGTTCGACCGGAGGTTTTGCAAACTACGCGAGGAAGCTTCTGACGACAGAAGATGGTATCCCAACATGGGTTGGACCAGAGGCAAGACGGCTCATGGCAGCAGGACCAGGACCAGTGAAGGCTAATGCAGTGGTGGCTCAAGACGGAAGTGGCCAGTTCAAGACTATAAACGATGCTCTAAATGCTATACCTAAAGGAAACACAGTACCATTCGTCATCCACATCAAACAAGGTATCTACAAGGAGAAAGTTATGGTCACTAGAAAAATGCCATACGTCACTTTCATCGGCGATGGACAAACCAAGACGGTTATCACCGGTAATCAAAATTACGGTATCGGCAAGGTCAAGACCTTCCAAACAGCACCACTCAGTAAGTTTCAATTCTCCACCACTGTCTCTCAAAAATTAGGGATTCTAAATTCTAATTAGGATTTACCAAAAATTTTCGCAGTCGTCGAAGGCGACCACTTCACAATGAAGAACATCGGAGTAGAGAACACAGCTGGACCAGAAGGAGGACAAGCGGTGGCGTTAAGAGTGTCGGCGGATTACGCCGTGTTCCACAGCTGTCAATTCGACGGGTACCAAGACACTTTATACGTTCACTCTCACAGACACTTTTTCCGTGACTGCACAGTCTCCGGAACCGTCGATTTCATATTCGGAGACGCCAAATGCATCCTCCAGAACTGTAAAATCGTCGTACGAAAACCTAAGTTAGGTCAATCGTGTATGGTCACCGCTCAGGGACGAACCGACGTCCGTGAATCGACCGGATTGGTGCTCCATAACTGCCATATAACTGGAGATCCGGCGTATATTCCGGTGAAATCGGTGAGCAAGTCTTACCTAGGAAGGCCGTGGAAGCAGTTCTCGAGGACGATCGTCATGAAGACGTTGATCGATGACGTCATCGACCCGGCGGGGTGGCTTGAATGGAGTGGTGATTTTGCGCTCAAGACGCTATACTACGCTGAGTATTTGAATACTGGGCCTGGATCGAATCAGGCCCAAAGAGTTAAATGGCCCGGGATTAGGAAAATAACTCCCCAAGATGCTCTTTCATACACTGGTGACAGATTCTTGGGTGGCAATACTTGGATCCCACAAACACAAGTTCCCTATACCCCCAACATGTAGGAGATTCCAAATGTGTAAAGAAAATCAACTCCACCAAGAATCTCTCAAAATAGGTCTCTAAAATTTTTTTTGGTTAAATGGGTTTCTCATTTGAGAGAAATTTATACTCTTAAGAGACTCTCTCTAGTGACACTTGCCATTACACAAGTGGTTCAATTCTTTTTTCAAATTCAAATTTAATTGTATTATAAATATAAATATAAGTATACTGTTTGAAGAATGATTAATTTTCGCTATATTATTGCCTCGTCTCATCGTGAGTTTAGCATCTCAACCTCAATATGTTTTAAGACATCTTAAATATATACTAATTAGCTTAGCTAGGACGAGTTGCAGTAATTTTCAAAATTAAAACGTTGAGTGAGCTGCATGCGTGCGTTATGGTGGAGATTCACGTGATCCTTCATGCTTATGCACATGGGAAATTAAAAAGGAACCACGACTTTGTAGTGTACGATGCAGTAAGTTTTACTTACGTGTCTTTTTCTGCTTATTGTTATTATTATTATCATATGGAGAAAAGTAGTATTTGAAGTTATTTTTCTTAGAATTGTAACTTTGTAAGTATAGTTACTTTAGTAGTATTAAATTAGTATTGAATTTTTAAAATTTTAGTTTGGTACTAGAAAATGATATGATTGACTTTTCTTTTACTATGAAAATGAAATGTTGATCATCGTTTTAAAAAATCAATACTAAAAAAGGAAATGAAAAAGGAAAGAAATGAAATGTTAATGCAAAACAAAAAAAAAAAAATTCAAAGGAAAGAAAAAAAGAAACTGACAATGAAATGAAAGGAAAAATAATGATATTGTACTGACTAAAAAAGGAAATGAAAAAGAGATGATTTAATAACATGTATGGCCTTTTATGAACTAAAAGTAAAATTAGAAAAATACTACAAAGGAAAGAAGAAAAGTAAAGAGTTGTTTGGAAAATGACACAATAGACGACTCTCTCGTTGCATTGAATTTGAGTGAACCCCACACTCTCCCAACGGCCATCTCTTCTAGTTCTATCCATCCCTTCTTCACAAACTCTTTCATCCATTTCTCCGCCATTAAAAGACCACCTTCAAAGCTCCGGAGTACTCCAACGTTTTAGCTAGTAAAAGAGAAAAAATGTCAAACATTTCCCCAATATTCCCCATCCCTGATTCTCATCATTTCACCGACTATGGTTTCGATCCTCAACTCCACTACTTTCAGGTATTTTTACTTTTTTTTTTTTCCTATGGTTTTGTTTCGTTTCGACTCTGTTTCTGAATATATATGCTCTGTTAAAGACTCTGTTTTTTAATGGTTTGTGGTTGAAAAGGTTATGGAAGAAGCGAGGAAGCATAAGAGAGAAACGTCGGCAAAGTCTTCCATGAACGGTCATCAGTTCAAGATCCAAAAACCCATTTCGAAAGATGACCCGACCCGATCCACAATGCACAGCAACAAGAGGAAGAAACGATGCTGGTGGAAAAAAGCTCTCCCTTTCTTCAAATGGCGGAAATCGCCAATCTCCACCATGAACGAAGACCGTAGTAGTAGTAGTAGAGCTAGGAACTTTCGCACCGTAACCGGGTCTATGTCGATGTCTGGTCCGATTTACGCAACGGAGAGTCTGAGCGGGTCGAGCACACCGTACCGTACTAGTACAACGACAAACAGACATTCGTCAGGACCTATAGCGGGAACATTAACGCCGGCGAGGGTGATTCCATATCTGAGTTTACGAGAGCTTAACATGGAGCAGCCACAGAGGATCTCTATCTGCTCTTCCCCCATTTACTTGGTCACGTAAAAAAAGTTATTACTTTTTGCTTTTAATATCTTTTGTTTTACAACTGGTGAAAGCTGTGCAAAGTTTCATCTTTTATCTCTTTTTAAAAAAAAATTCATCTCTCTCACGTGAATCAATGTAAGGATTATATAGATTTATTGCCTACTACTTGTTTGTATGCTTTGTAATTTTCAAATCGTGATGGTGGAAAGTGACTGGAGCCGGTAAGGGTGGATATTCTTTTGTCTTGTACGACTCCTTTAAAAAAGTAATTAAAAGCTTTGGAAAGCGAACTGTTTTTATTACACTGATTCGAACGTTGTTGATCCTTAACGCGCATCCTTATTAGATATAGATACATTAAGCTAGCTAGTGTTTATATGTTGCAGTTTTGTGTTGATCGCTGTGGAGGTATTTTAGATATGAATTTTTATTACTTTTGTTTAGTTTACAGGTCATGATCTTATTCGAAGATGAAGATTCATACAACTGTGTCATTCATTCATAATGATTCACAAATAAACATGAACCTCTTTCCTTCTTTATCTCATTTGAAGCATCAGCAACTCTGGTTTCTCTATGTACTCTTTCCACTGGCAGCAAAACCGAGCTACCGTTGCTCCATCTAGTACTCTATGATCCGCAGCAATGTTAACCTGAATCATAACCAGAGACTTTGGTTATTAAAAACAGTTCTTGTAACTGAGAAATGGTGAACAAGATAAAAAAAGCTTTAACCATCATTATTGATGCAGGATAAACAGTTCCTTCTTGTGAGAATTTTGGAACTTTCTCGATCCTTCCAAGAGCGATGATTGCAACTTCCGGTAAGTTTAGAAGAGGGGATCCGAATTTCCCACCGATTGCTCCAATGTTACTCAGAGTTATGGTTCCACCGGTTACATCCTCGGGGTTAAGTTTGTTGTTTGTCGCCAAATGTTGTAACCGTGACAGCTCTTTGGTAATCTCTAGCAGAGATAATGACTGAACATTCTTTATATTAGGAACAACAAGGCCATGTTCAGTGGCCATTGCAACTCCAATGTTATGTGATCCTGCAATAAACCAATAATATATCTTTATCTATAATCCAAGGATTTCAAACTCAATAAATCAAAACGACAAATAAGAAGTTCCTATACCTTTGAGAATGATCTCGAGAGATTCAGCGTTGAAGCAGCTATTCACTAAGGGATATTTGGCTAGAGCCATTGACAGTGACTTAATTAAAGTAGGAAGAAAAGTGTGTTTGATGGTGGAATCTGTATTGTTCTCTTTGAAGAATTGCTTAAGCTCCACAAGTGCGTCGCAGTTTATCTCTTCAACGAAATGAAAATGTGGTACACTTGTAGCCATAGTCATTGTCTTGACCATTGCTCGGTTGAATCCCCTGAGAGAACAAGGAAAACTTCAAGGGTTAATATAGTCACAGCCTCACAGGGATGAGTTAAATTAGCATGATAATAGCGTACCTTAGAGGAACTATTTTATCTTCAAAGTTACTCGCTATAGCAGAACCCGAGTCTCCTCCTACAACAGTATGCTCAGAAGAAACTGAATCTGTTACGAATCCTTTCTGGTCACCAAATCTAAGAACATCCTCTTTCAAAACCCTCCCATCTTTGCCAGTTCCAGTTATAACATTGATATCTATGCCAAGGTCTTTAGCAAGGTTACGAACAGCAGGTGTTGAGAGAGCTCCAACAACATTGTCTGTTTTCTGCTTTGAACCTCCCGGAATTACAATTTCTGGACTATCAGCGGTTACTAGAAGAGCATCCTGCGCATCTTCAACCGCCAGCCTAACCAGAGTCTCTCCAACCTTGCATCAATAGATTTTGCCACATATAAATACTTGTGATTGTAAAACATCTGATATATCTGATATTTCGGAAGCTTTAAACATATAAAAGATTAACATGTCAAAGTCGTTTAGCTGATAATCCACTATCACTTAGTTTCAAAGTTAGAATGAGTGTGACATACTTAATCTTAGTCTAACGCCATCAACTCTATGAACCTATATAAATTCGAAAAAATATCCATTTGTTTTGTTTCATGTTGTGAAGCTCTAACCTTAATAATGTCACCTGGAGAATGTGAAATGAGAGCCACTTTCCCCTTAAAACGACTAGTTATCTCTATTGTTGCTTTATCGCTTTGAACTTCACATAGTGGCTGAAACTCTTCAATAAGATCTCCCTGCAAAAAAAAGCAAACACACAAAAATGTCTGATTCATAACGAAACGAAACAGAACAATTGAACCAAAAAAAGAAAGAATGAAAGTTTGAGCGGAGAAACCAAGAGAGACCTCTTTCACAAACCACTTGAGAAGCTCACATTCAGCAATACCTTCCCCAGTTTGTGCTAGTGGCACATCAATTAGCCCTGCATTCGAATCTATGGCCATGGCTTCGTTCGAATACCAGCTTCTACTTCCTCCACACCATTTCATCAACTACCAAAAACATAACAAAAACTTGTTTTTGATTCTTTTTTTTGGTCCAAAAATTACCATAATAAATCCAAACATTCTTAGCAAACGAGTTTTCACAAAAATTGGTGTAAAGAAGAAACTTACAGTGAGAGGGTGAACAAAGAATGGGCGCGACGCCGGAGAAGAAGACGACTGAGAATGAAACTCCGGGACTCGAAACGGCGGAGCGCAAACAGAAGAAGAGCTGAATGAGCGGAGAAACCGATGGCTCCGCCAGATCCGTCGCGCGATCATCGTTGTTAACGGTTGGTTGGTCTTTCTTTGGTTAAAAAAAAAAAGGGAAATAGAAAAAGACAGATGAACGAACTGATGAGAGATCGTCTCTAAGAAGAACTTAAAAAGATAAATGTTACGTACGGTGTTTGTTCTGTTCGAGCATCGTCGGATTAAGACTAAAGTACTGACACAATTAACTACTATTGCCTATTGGTATTGGATTAGCGCAAAAGAAAATAAACAAACTATATATATCCGATTGGTTTATCTATGCCACATCAGCAATAATCTCGAAGAGGATCAACGGTACACGCGTATCCTCGTGTACATCAATCAATTTCAGAAGGCAAAAAAAAAACATACTATATATGAAAGTGATAAGAATGAAACACACGAGTTAAGCGATGATCTGAAGGAATAATCATTTTTTTATCGCTAAATCCCTAACAATATTATTTGGAAAGTGAGCCAACCCAAAATTTCACGTTTATATACATATACCCTCACGAGTCACGTCTTCTCTTTTCAGTTTTGCCAACCCTTTACTTTAACTTGTATGCCGACCTCGGAAAATTAGAAAAATATTCGTCGACGCTTTGTGAATGGTTGAAGCGGATAAATCTATCTGCGGATTATACCATTTTTATTTACTATTCATTATGTGTAGTCCGTAATAGTATGGTTTACAGAAAAACCAGAACCGCAGCCGCAGCGAATCAGACTAACAGAAACAAAATTGGCATAAAGTATAAAAATGGCGCAAGCTTATATAAGAAATAAATTTGGCATGATCGGACATATCAAAGAGATCCCACCAAAACAAAAATTGAATCGAAAATAGCATAGAAAAAAAAAAGAAAACACGTTTTGATGAGATATTTCTAATAAATTTGTATGTGAAGCTGTCAACTAAAATTTTACCGTGGTTCACAATTCCAAGTTTGGTTGTCACAGGACAATGACGACCAAACAAAACACACATTTTTTAGTACAAATTAAGCTAAGAATCCGCAGAGTCAAACATCAAATATTATCTCCTTAATTCGTGATTAATTAAATTCCATATATATATATACTAGTATAATCTTAGTACTATAATAAGTGAATAAGGAAAATAAAAATAAACCACTTATCGAAAACATTATCGAAGTACCGTTACGTTGAGGAGTGTGCCACTGGTACTATTACCACCATACTATTATTATTTAATCAGACGTCATCTCTTGCCCAATTTATAAATCTGATTTCTCACGTCTTCTCTCTTTTTCATTTTATTCCGGAGTTCTTATTTTTATTTTTGACTCGCAATCTCAACCTCAAACGAAGCTCGAAGAAGAATGGATTCACGAACCAAGGGGAAGACGGTGATGGAAGTTGGTAGCGATGGCGTTGCCGTCATCACACTCATCAATCCTCCTGTCAATTCCCTCTCTTTCGACGGTACTCCTCTCTCTGATTTCTTCCGTTTAATTTTATTTCTTTGATTTTTGATCTCATCATCATCATCAGATTCCCTTCTAGGTCAATTTTGTTTTATATGGTTTTTCGATTGATCTCGGAAATTGCAATTCAGCTTTCCAGATCGAACTTAAATGATCTGATTATGTGTGAATCCTGTGTGTGTGCTTGCTTTAATTTACAGTGCTATACAACCTCAAAAGTAATTACGAGGAGGCCTTGAGCAGGAATGATGTTAAAGCTATTGTTATCACGGGTATGTTCTCGATCGAGATCACGACTCTTCCACTTATTATGCAAATTTTGGAGATAATCTGATAAATGGTACAGGTGCAAAGGGGAAGTTCTCTGGTGGTTTTGATATATCTGGTTTTGGTGAAATTCAGAAGGGGACTAGTATGTTTACACTCTCTTTTTTTTGTTATCTTTGGTGATATTTACTTGCTTTTTATGTATTGATTTAGTAGGTAGTAATGTTTGCTTCTTTTTTTTTGCGCAGGGAAAGAGCCAAAGGTTGGATACATATCCATCGACATCCTCACCGACTTGCTTGAAGGTTGTCTATGTACTTAGTTAATTGATTTTGATGTAGTGGGGTTTTCTGATTATGTGTTTGCTGAGGGATCGATTTTTTTGGATTTAGCTGCAAGGAAGCCTTCTGTTGCTGCCATTGATGGGCTTGCCTTGGGAGGAGGGTTAGAACTTTCTATGGTACGAGTTTCTTATGCTATTCACTACCTTCCTGGATTATCATCTCGAGAATGTTGAGCCTGGTGATCTTTTTTCTTATTGAGAATGGGTGGTGATGCTGTTGTATGATTTTTTTTTTTGTAGGCTTGCCATGCAAGGATTTCAACTCCTGGTGCACAGTTAGGTTTACCCGAGCTGCAACTCGGTGTTATTCCTGGGTTTGGAGGTAGATATTCAACTTTGTTCATTCTAAGTGCTTAATGTTTGTCTTTCAGCTGTGTACGAGTTTTTATGAGATAGGAGTCATAAAATCTGACTCCTATCCTATGAACCATCATATGTTTTTATAAAATGAATCAAGTCACGTTCGTTTTTTTTTTTTGCCTAATTATGGTCCTTTGAATTGACACAGGAACGCAGCGTCTTCCGCGTCTTGTTGGTCTCACAAAAGCCCTTGAAATGATTTTGGTACGTAGGTGCCTTCTTTCTGTAATAGTGTTAGTCTTCTTTGGTTCAAATGTAACGACATTTCTTTTGTTGAAACATGTAGACATCTAAGCCAGTTAGAGCTGAGGAAGGTCATTCGTTGGGTCTTATTGATGCTGTGGTGCCATCTGCCGAGTTATTAACCACCGCTCGTCGTTGGGCCCTTGACATAGTTGAGAGGAGAAAACCATGGATTTCTAGTGTTTTGAAGACTGACAAGTTACCTCCTCTTGGAGAGGCAAGGGAGATACTGAAGTTTGCCAGAGGACAGACACGCAAGCAAGCCCCCAATATGAAACACCCCTTAATGTGCCTTGACGCTCTTGAAACGGGTATTGTTTCTGGTCCAAGGGCTGGTTTAGAAAAGGTATATTATCTATCTTTCAATCGCTCTGTTAAATGTTCTATTTGACCTTTCCCCCCCAGACTATTGACCCGTACGAGTTTTCACCACATTGTTACGTACAGGAGGCTGAAGTCGGCTCTCAAGTGATCAGCCTTGATACCACCAAAGGCTTGATCCACGTATTCTTTTCTCAGCGAGGAACTGTAAAGGTCAGTGTTTATGCAGTCATGTAATTTGGACATATGTACCACTATGCGTCTTTTTGTCTTCTTTAAAAGATGTTAACTAATAGCATGAAAGCTTTCCCTCTTTCTGATTGCTTCCAATCTATCGTATGGGCAGGTTCCTGGAGTTACTGATCGTGGGTTGATACCTAGGAAGATAAAGAAGGTAGCCATAATTGGAGGCGGGTTAATGGGGTCTGGAATTGCCACCGCATTGATCCTAAGTAACTATCCAGTGATTCTCAAGGAGGTAAATGAGAAGTTCCTGGAGGCGGGAATTGGCAGAGTTAAAGGTGGGAATGGATTATTGTATTGCTATTCAATGAACTAGAATAGCTTGATCTGACTAATTTCATAATTTGATCAGCCAATCTCCAGAGTCGTGTAAGGAAAGGAAGCATGTCTAAGGAAAAGTTTGAGAAAACCATGTCCCTCCTCAAGGGTTCTCTTGATTATGAGAGCTTTAGGGATGTGGACATGGTCATTGAGGTAATAATGAACAAAACCAAGCTGAAGGTTGTTTTTATGGGGTTATATGATATAAGTGATTTGATTTTTTGTTTCTTGAACAGGCTGTTATTGAAAATATATCTTTGAAGCAACAAATTTTTGCTGATCTGGAGAAGTACTGTCCTCAGCATTGTATCCTCGCTAGCAACACATCTACCATTGACTTGAACAAAATTGGGGAGCGGACTAAGTCTCAGGATAGAATCGTTGGAGCACATTTTTTCAGGTGACTGACTACATATCCTTTGGAGTTTAGATGAATTTCAGGGAAAATTTTATGCCCAGAGTGGTTTTGCTCATTCTACACAAATCATGTGTATTCTTCCTCATGCAGTCCAGCACATGTCATGCCACTACTTGAAATAGTTCGGACCAATCATACCTCTGCCCAAGTAATTGTGGACCTGTTAGATGTTGGGAAGAAGATTAAGAAAACACCAGTCGTGGTGGGAAACTGCACAGGGTTTGCAGTGAATAGAATGTTCTTCCCTTACACACAGGCAGCTATGTTCCTGGTTGAGCGTGGAGCAGATCCATATCTAATCGACAGTGCAGTCAGCAAGTTTGGGATGCCAATGGGTCCCTTCAGGTATATATCGCATTGAAAAGCTCCATGTCATTTACATGCACCAGATTTTAACTATACTTTTGTTACTTATCTGAACGAGCAGATTGTGTGACCTGGTTGGATTTGGTGTGGCGATTGCAACTGCAACACAATTCATTGAGAACTTCCCAGAACGGACATACAAATCAATGATTATCCCACTTATGCAAGAGGACAAGAGAGCTGGTATGTCTGAAACGAGAGCTAGCCAATGTTTATCGATTCAACATTTCTTCTAAATTATGTGGTATTTCCTGTTGAATTCAGGTGAAGCCACTCGTAAAGGTTTCTATTTGTATGACGATAAGCGCAAGGCTAAACCTGATCCTGAGTTAAAGAAATATATCGAAAAGGCAAGGAGCATGTCTGGAGCAAATGTTGACCCTAAGGTATCTCTCTGTCTAAAAATCAAGTAACGTTCGTCTTTTGAGTTTGAGAGGATCTTGCTGTTCTTTTTCCCACTCTGACTGGTTGTTGTGTAATGCAGTTGGTGAAACTGTCGGAGAAGGAAATAATTGAAATGACGTTTTTCCCAGTAGTAAATGAGGCGTGCAGGGTTTTCGCTGAAGGTATTGCAGTCAAAGCAGCAGACCTTGACATTGCTGCCATATTTGGAATGGGTTTTCCACCTTACAGGTCAGTGTTTTCATCAAATACATGTTGCAACTCTGATATCCTTATCAAATTCTCTTTTGCCCATTTTGGTTTCAAATCTAAATCTCTTGTGAAACAGAGGAGGAATCATGTTCTGGGCTGATTCCATAGGATCGAAATACATTTACTCGAGGCTAGATGAGTGGTCGAAGACTTATGGTGATTTCTTCAAGCCTTGTGCTTTTTTGGCTGAAAGGGGATCTAAAGGAGCTCCTCTGGTGAGTATTTTTCTTTGCTCTTCTTCCTTTCTTTTTGTTTGGCTCCTATTTTTCAGTGTTGTGCGCTTGTCTATGGGGCAGTTGTTTTAAACACAATCTATATCAGCTTGGTTTATATTACATGACCATTCCTTAATCAAGTCGACATAGTGACAAGACTATTAATCTAATCTTGTCCAATTGCTCCTCATAGTTGAATCTATTGTAACTCAGATTCTTATTGTTACAATTCCATTTGTGTTGCAGAGCGCTCCCGTGGAGCAAGCGAGATCGCGGTTGTAAGGTCAGCGTTTCAACGGAGCCACTTCTGCATTACTGCATCTACTCTGTGTTTTCTTTATGTCCACATTTTTACTTAGCCGGAAAAGTTGGGATATTGTGGCCACAGAAGCCGCCTTTAAAATAAAGTCTCATCTCAGACAGATGAATCTGGGAGAAAGTTAGGGATTAAGTTGGAGAATCAAATAAGGTTTACTATGTTGTGCTTGGTCAGATACATTTTGTTAAAGTTCTATGATTTATTTATTGATAAATGTCATATGACACTGTTAAAATAAGTTATAGTGAACTTGTGAGGATAAGCAAAGAAGCAATTCGTAATAATTAAAACATGACAGAATTGGAGAAAGATAAGACATAAGACAAAGACATGTATTTAAGTTTAGAAAAGACACTGAATACTCAAATTTTGGACCACTTTTTGTTTTTCTCTACGGCTCTCTCCTTATCGGTACGTCACATCTCCGTTTTTCAACTTTTTCTACTTGGAAATCAGTTAAAACATTTTGGTTCATCGATTGATTGTTCATATGTGCATTCTCAAGGATCTGGTTTTCATATCTATAAATAGATCTATGATAAATGGATATATAATGAATTATCTAATCTATATCGTGCCAAAAGGTGGAGTTTCCGAGTTCGTTTTACGAATAGTGTGATTCAGTTAAATTAGCTACGTTTGCTTACTAAAGGTTATTAGATTTTTGAGTAGCTTCGACATCACACAATCGTTTATACAAGTAATAACCAGTTTGACGAGTATTAGGAACGATCCATCCATTGATCCATAATTAACACAAATGACAAAATGCTCTCACATTCACATAAAATAGAACTCGCTCTGTTTTGGGATTTAGTAGTATCGTTTATATTAATTCTAGGGTTAATTATAAATTGAATACAAAAAAAGAAAGAAAAAGAGAATAAGTTTGTTAATATAGTAAATGATTTTGTTTGCATGGTTGGGGCCCTATAAGAAGGAAGACGGTGAATTTTCATAATTAACAAAACCAAAGGATAAGTGATATTTAATACACTAACATGGGACCGGATTATTTATAAAAATGACTAACATGGGAAACAACTAGGGTATTTGCAATAGTAAATGTATTTGTTTTTTTTTTGTTTGTGAACAATTAATGTTTATTGATGTTAACCCCAACTACTACTAGTATTTTATTATGAATAAACCTCAATGATGAGGGAAATCGACGACCAACAATAACATGGTCATACAACTTTTATTTTCCGTATCATCGATTTAACAAAACACCATTGTAGTAGTAATGAAATAACACCACAGAATAATCCAATAAAAGTTAACCCTACTAATAATCAAAGTGGTAATCTTGTAGAACGGTCACTTAAACCCATGTAGTTAGTGTTTCCATAAAGGCTAAACAATGGTTAGAAAGACACGTGGACATCGGGGGTTGATAATGGACCATTGGACCCCCAAAAAAAAGAGAGAGATTAGTGAATTGGAAACACAAAACAAGTTAACAATGGTTAGAAAGACACGTGGACATCGGGGGTTGATAATGGACCATTGGACCCCAAAAAAAAGAGAGAGATTAGTGAATTGGAAACACAAAACAAGTTAAGTTATACATCCTCCGTTTCAATATATAAGATGTTTTGACCTCTTTTTTTGTTTCAAAATATAAGATGTCTTGTAACTTTTCATGCAAATTTTAATATATACTCTCTCCGATTCAAAATATAGGATGTTTAAGGTAAAACACACATATTAAAATAGTTTACTTTTCTTTTAAAAAGTATTATATATATTTAAATTAAAAAAGATTCAACCAATAGTAAAGAAGACTCAACCAATAGTAAAGAAGACTGCAGAAATAATGATTACAGATTATTAAATATATATTAAAATTTGCATGAAAAGTTACAAGACATCTTATATTTTGAAACAAAAAAAAGAGGTCAAAACATCTTATATATTGAAACGGAGGAAGTATTTAATAATCTGTAATCATTATTTCTGCAGTCTTCTTTATTATTGGTTGAATCTTTTTTAATTTAAATATATATAATACTTTAAAAAAAAAGTAAACTATCTTAATATGTGTGTTTTACCTTAAACATCCTATATTTTGAATCGGAAGTACTAAAGATCTATAACAAAAAAACAAAGCAAAGAAATAAAAAGAGAGAGAGGTCGAGAGAGAGTACAGGTCAGAACTCCCACGTGCACTTGGGGAACTCAACAACGTCTTTCTCTTTCTCCCTACTACAAAGTACAAACTCTCTCACACACACACCTCTCTCTCTCTCTCTCAACCCTTTCATCTCACTCAACTCACAACAAGTCACCTCTCTCTCTCTCTCTAGAAGAAGCTAAAATCTAGATTCGTCCTCCTTCATTAAGATAGATACCGTGAACGGTGAACCACACACAGAAACAGAGGAAACAAGAAAGAACATCAGGGCATGATTATCGGAGATTTTTAGTGGGGTTGTTAGATTTTTGGTAGGTTAAAAATAAATCAAAAGTAAAGAAAATACAGTAGAGACTCTCTTATATTACATACCGAAATTAATCTTAAGAGACGCAACGTGTCCATTTATTATTGGTCCAAGAAAATAATAAAGAAGGGAATAAATTTTTTTTTTCCCGACAGACTTCTCTTTCTCTTTCTTTCTTTCTTTTTCTCTTTCTCTCTTTCTCTCTTTCTCTCCCGATCAAAGTGTCGATCCGCCAAAGGAAGAGCTGGTTTAATCGGAGGCTATAGAATCTGTGGAGTTTTGGGTCGGAGGCGTGTTGAATCGGCGGAGATGTTATCGGAGGCGACGGTCTCTCTTTCTCTCTTTCTCTCCCGATCAAAGTGTCGATCCGCCAAAGGAAGAGCTGGTTTAATCGGAGGCTATAGAATCTGTGGAGTTTTGGGTCGGAGGCGTGTTGAATCGGCGGAGATGTTATCGGAGGCGACGGTAGCG
Organism: Camelina sativa; assembly: GCF_030686135.1. Lineage (NCBI taxonomy): Eukaryota > Viridiplantae > Streptophyta > Magnoliopsida > Brassicales > Brassicaceae > Camelina > Camelina sativa. Next base: position 2,838,859 of record NC_141894.1, read on the forward strand.
GTGGCGATTTGAATCGTCGTGGAGATTGTAGCGGTGGCGAATTGACGGAGTATGCAATGCAATCGGAACACCAACAATCAATTCGATTGAGAGGGTAAGTTTATCAGGGCATTAGTATGATTTTAGGTAAACTGTTAGGTTGATTTGATTTTGTTTGCTTGAAATTAGGGTTCTTTGTTCTTTGTTCGAAAATTAGGGTTCTTGGTGTGTTATTCGATCTGCTTTAAACGGATTAGGATTTTTGGTGTTATTGTTTTCCGATTTTGTCTGTTTATGTTTAGTTCTTGGTGGCTTTGTGTTTTTTAACCGATTGACAAGTGATGCTTTAAAGGGATAGGGTTCTTGGTGTGCATGTGTTCCGATTAGGTCTGTTTGTGTTTAGTTTTTGGAGTGTTTGTGTTTGTGTACCGATTGATAAGTGATGGTTTAAGAGATTAGGGTTCTTGAGAACCATGTGTTCCGATTTGAGAACAATTTTTTTTAGTTTATGGTGTGTTTGTGTTTGTGTACTGATTGATAAGTGATGCTTTAAAGAGATGTTTAAACATGAATGTTCTTGTTATATGTTGTGTTTGTTCGATTTTGGTTGTAAAAACAAAGTACATTGTTCTTTAATGAGTGAAAACAAAGTATATTGTTCTTGTTTGAATTTGGTTGTAGTTTTATCCACTCCTTGTTTGATATTCATTGTAATTTACTTATTAACGAAATGTGTGTGTCTTTTTTGAGTGATATTCATTGTTCTTTAATGAGTGATATATGTGTGTCTTTTTTTTTTGAGGTCAAATGGGCAAAACTGATCTTGATGGCTGGATGCTAGTTAAAGAGTGTGAGTCGGCCATGGAGAAAGGTAATTGTCATCCTCTTCTTTCTTCATTTATTTAATGCTAATTAAAGTATGATAGTGAGTCATTGATGTTTGTTGGTTGTGATAAATGTGGTTAGTACTTGTTAGTGTAGGTATTAGTCTAGTCAATCATTATTGATGTTATTATTTGGAGTGTGTGTGAGTTGGTTGTGAAGATGTTTAATGTTTGGTTGTTGTAGTTTAGGGATGACTTAACTACAAAATTTAAACCAACTAGTTGTAAAAGTAAAAATAACTTACACCTTATAAATTCATTGTCTTCCTCTTCATAGTAAACTCGCAAATGAATCTCTTCATTCATAGTCTCTTTATTCTTTATTCTCTTTGAAACTCGCAAATGAACCAACTAGTCTCTTTGAATCTCTTTTATCTCCTTTAACACCTTTGAATCTTCGTTCATAGTCTTCCTTATAAACTCGCAAATGAATCTCTTCTAAACCTGGCTCAACACCTTTCAATCTCGTTCATAGTCTTTCTTATAAACTCCTTTGAATCTTTTTATTCTCCTTCAACCCCTGTGATATGGATTCTGACGAGTACATGAATCCATATCATCCCTCCTCTAGCTATATGAATCTGTTACAAACTCAGCTTGAAACTCAAAACCTTGAATACAGTCCTTCTCTAAGTCCATGTTCTGAAACTCCATCTGAACCTGCATCACCTCAAGAAAGCCGCAAGACAAGGCATGCTTGGTTACCAACTGATGATAAGATGCTTGTCTCTGGTTGGCTCAACACCAGCAAGGATCCAGTAACTTCTAATCAGCAAAGACTCGGTGCCTTTTGGGGAAGGATTGCGGACTATGTTGCAAAGTGTCCAAATGCTGTAGGTCGGCCAAAGAGGGAGGCTAGTCATTGTAAGCAGAGGTGGGGGAGGATCAATGACTTGGTGTGCAAGTTTGTTGGTTGTTACGAGGCTGCTACAAGAGAGAAGTCGAGTGGGCAGAGTGAAGATGACGTGATGAAGGTAGCACACGAAATAATCTCCAATGATCAAGGACATCGGTTTACCTTGGAGCATGCTTGGCGAGACTTAAGGTATGATCAAAAATGGTGTGCATCCATAGCTACTAAAGGCAATGGAGTGAAGAGGGGAAGGGAGGATGCACATCCGGTGAATGACATCGATGGATCACAGCCACGTCCTCCTGGTGTTAAGGCTGCAAAGGGGAAGTCGAAAAAGAGCACTAGTATACAACCGGATGTGGAGGAAGATGGGAAAGCTTTCTTGGAGTTTCAGTTGGAACGTGTAGAGAGGATGTATGATATGAAATAGAAAGATTTTGCCTTGAAAGAGAAAGAGTTCGCTATGAAGAAGGAGCATATGAAGCATGTTATGCTTGATAATCTGATTGCTAAGAAGGATTCACTATCTGAATCCGAGAAAGCTCTTAAGGACAAGCTAATTGATGACATGATGTCATCAGGTTGAATCCGAATTATGCTTCTGTTTTTAGTGTTCTAAATATTTGGTTGTGTTCGAATATTGTTGTGTTCTAAATATGTTTGTGTTTTTTGTGTTCTAAGTATTTGGTTGTAATCCGACAAGCTTGTGTTTTTCTTTTTGTAATCGGACAAGCTTTATGTAATCCAAGTGTTTATTGTTTAAGTGTGTTTCTTGTTTTACTTAGTTTATGTTTCAGTTTTGTTTTACTTAGTTGATGTTTCAGTTTTGTTTTACTTAGTTGATGTTTCAGTTTTGTTTTACTTAGTTGATGTTTCAGTTTTGTTTTACTCAGTTTATGTTTCAGTTTTGTTTTACTTAGTTTATGTTTCAGTTTTGTTTGTGTCTTTGATTCTGTTTTATTTGTGTTTTGATTCAGTTTTGTTAGTGTTTGTGTTTTTGTTTCAGTGACAAGATGACAGCATGAACCGGAATCAAGTGATGAAGTCCCGTGACACCAAAAGAACAACAAGCTGTAAGCAAAAAGCAAATGTGACACCAAAAGAAGGAATCAAGTGATGAAGTCGGTCAAGATTATATACTTTCACCACATGTTTTCATCCCCGTGACACCATGTGAAAAGCAATAGGATTCACTTTTGTATAATTATGTACTTTCACCACATGTTTTTACAAGGGTTTTTGTATTTTTGTACATCTACCACATGTTATCTTTTCATTTAAGACCACAAATTGTATTCAAACTTTTCTATCCACATATTTATAGTTTTGTAGTCACCAAAATTTCCTATATATATGTCGAGCACTAGCACACAAAATATTCACACCAAACCAATAAAAACACAACTCCATCTCTAAATTCTAAACACCAAAACACTTTTCTTTTATTTCCAAAACCTCCAAAATGGCTTCTTCTTCTTCCCATAATGATGATGTTGATGATATACTTGATGAATGTTTTAATCAAACATGCGATCAAATCACCAATTATGTATGGGAAAATCTTCTTACTCCACCAATCCAAAATCAACCACCACCTAAACCAAGAAAAAAGCGAATTCACATTAAAAGAAATCGAGAAGTCGGTCATGACCACTTGTGGAATGATTATTTCAGTGATGATCCTACTTACCCTCACAATATTTTTCGTCGCCGTTTTAGAATGAACAAGCCATTATTCATGCGTATTGTGGATAAGCTTGCAAATGAAGTTCCCTATTTTCAACAAAGAAGAGATGCTACCGGAAGGTTGGGTCTGTCTACATTGCAGAAGTGTACAGCAGCAATTCGTATGATGGCATATGGTTCTGCAGCTGATGCGTTTGACGAATACCTCCGACTTTCTCCAAACGTGGCGCTAGCATGCTTGGACAAATTTACAGATTCAGTCGTAAATTTATTTGGAGATGAGTACTTGAGAAGACTCACACCCGCAGATCTTCAAAGACTACTCGACGTTGGCGAGTATCGCGGATTTCCCGGCATGATAGGAAGCATCGATTGTATGCATTGGGAGTGGAAGAATTGTCCTACCGCATGGAAAGGTCAATACACCCGCGGAACAGGAAAGCCCACAATTGTTTTAGAGGCGGTGGCTTCGTATGATCTCTGGATCTGGCATGCTTTCTTTGGACTACCAGGTACATTAAACGATATCAATATTTTGACCGATCTCCAGTCTTTGATGATATTTTGCATGGTCGAGCTCCTAAAGTGAAATACACTGTCAACGGCCATGAGTATAAATTGGCTTACTATCTGACAGATGGTATTTATCCAAAATGGGCTACTTTTATCCAATCTATTCCACTGCCACAAACTCCAAAAGACGCTTTATTTGCGAGACAACAAGAAGCTGTGCGTAAAGATGTAGAGCGTGCTTTTGGAGTTTTGCAGGCTCGATTTGCCATAGTCAAAAACTCGGCTCTTATTTGGGATATAGAAAAAATTGGGAAAATAATGAGAGCGTGTATCATACTGCACAATATGATAGTAGAGGACGAACGAAATGGGTTCAATCTGTTTGATCAAACTGAATTCACACAAAGGGAGTCAAGTGCTTCAGAAGTTGACTACACGCTTCCAACACCCATGCCTTCATGTGTCGCTACTATGCTCAAAAATCGAAAGGATGTTCGTGATAAAGAAAAAAATAAATGCTTGCAAGATGATTTGATTGAGAATATTTGGGCAAAATTTGGAGCAAATCAGTATTAAAATTAATCATTCTCTCCATTTATAAATTGCACTTCTGTTGTAATATGTATTAATGTTTTTATTATATTTTGTATATTTGAAAATTAATTAAAATGCATTATTTTCTAATTTAATAAAATCTTAAATGTTTACACATTTATACCATTTCTATTCTAATTAAAATTTAAAAGTTTTAAAAAATAAGATACCCAAAATAAGAATCTACCAATAAATAAGAAAATTTTATCTAAGAGATCATGAGTTCTTATCTTTTTAAAAACATACAATTAATTCATATTAAATTTAACAACCCCTACTAATATACTACCAATAAACTTGCTCTCACGATCTTGATTCTTATATTTCTTCTTTACTTATTTACTTTATTGCAATGGTGGAGCTCAAAGATCAAGACATGGGAGAAGGTATGCAATGCGTAACACATCCTTACACAAAGAACCCAGGTGGTATCTGTGCACTCTGTCTCCAGGAAAAGCTTGGTAAGCTCGTTACTTCCTCTTTCCCTGTTCCAAAACCAAACCACCTCTCTTCTTCTTCTCCTCCTCCTCCTAAATCTTTCAGTCCTTCCACTACATCTCTCGCTCTGTCTCTCTCATCTGGAAGTAACGGAAGAGACTCCACAAACAACAACAATCTCCCGTTTCTGCTTGCGAAGAAGAAGAAGAGTATGCTCGCAGCTTCATCTTCCTCCTCTTCTTCTTCCTCTTCGTCTTCTTCAGCTAATCTCATCTACAAGAGAAGTAAATCCACGGCTGCTGGTTACGGTGAGAGTTTCGGGCAAAGGAAACGAAGTGGGTTTTGGTCTTTTCTTCATCTCTACTCTTCGAAACATCAGATCAGCACCACCACCAAAAAAGTCGATAACTTTAGCCATTCAAGGAGGAACCAGAGAACAGAGACAGGAACAGAGTCATCATCTAAGAGGGTCGGTGGTGGTGGAGGCATTGATGTGATAGTTGAGGAAGAAGATGAGACTCCTGCCAAAGTGGTTTCAGAAACGCCAACGAATGGTATTGGTAATGGTGGTGGTGGTGGTTCGTCTTTTGGGAGGAAAGTGTTGAGATCTAGATCTGTTGGCTGTGGAAGTAGAAGCTTCTCTGGTGATTTCTTTGAGAGGATCTCTAATGGGTTTGGTGATTGTGCCTTGAGAAGGATTGAGTCACAGAGGGAAGCCACTAAGGTTATTAGTAATGGAGGTGGTGAAGCAGCGGATGCCATGAGTGAAATGGTCAAATGTGGTGGCATCTTTGGTGGGTTTATGATCATGACATCATCATCTTCTTCATCATCAACAACATCTTCATCGACGGTTGATCATCATCATCATCATCACAATCATAAGATGGGGAACAGAAGCTGGGGATGGGCTTTTGCTAGTCCAATGAGAGCCAAGGCTACTACTAATCATAGAGGTCGTACTATTACAGAGTCTTCAGCTGACAACAAGAACACATCTCCCAATTTGGACTCTATTCCTTCATTGTTGGCTTTGAAAAGCTAAAAAGAGAGAGAGAAATGCATTACTAAGTTCTTTAATTTTAGAGATTTTCATAATTTCATTCATGTGCTTTTAGTTAGGCTGTTCTTTGGTTCTTTGGACATTGGTTTGAATCTTTTGATTTCAATGAGTAATGTAATGTCATACTACTTTCTTGTTCATTTCTATGTTTGGCATCTTTGGTTATAGTCTGGTCATCATCATAAAGCTTGAAACCTTTCGGAAGAATGAGCTTAGGATACTTGCTGCTTTGTCTTATTCTTCTTCTATGATTATATATAAAATACACATTGTCTAATTCTCCCAAGACTATTTGTCTTGTGGTGTGTCACTGTGATGGTAAACCAGATGTGTTACTTATACTACTATTATAATAGTTCCAATACCCACTTGAAAAAAAGCAGTCAACAGGTTTTAGGGGTTTTAAGTTATTAAACGAGTGGCATCAAACGTCACATGCCTTTGCACATGCATTACGATGCCAATACTCTCATTAGCGTTATTTTATCTTCTTTGTGTGTTTGAGCCCCACAAACTTTAAGTAAGACATGCAACAATAAGAAGTCAACAACATCACTCTAAAAAACTATCATCATGATCATCAATTCATGGTCACCAACCAGCTAATCTCTTATTACATTTATGCAAGGCCAACATATTGAGTGAGGTTGCTGTCCGACAAAACCATATAGTTTATGTATTTGTTTCACATAAATAAGAGGGAAGAAAAAAACATTGAAACGTCAAGTCGATCAAGACATTACAAATCTGTTATGAATCTATATGATACATCAGTATATTCATAACTGTTTAAGATACAATAATAAATTGAGATTGATAATCAGATGATATATAATGTGTGGAAGAGATGGTCGGGACAAGGACATCAAAAGCGGGTCCAAGAGATGAAATAAAGACTAACAATTCTGCAAAGAGACAGAAGGCAAAAAAAAAGGCTGCCTTCTGACTTAACTCTATTCATCATATTACAACAAAAATATGAATTTTATTTTCTTCGTGGGGACCAAGTTTTGGACTTCTCATGCATATTCCAAAATCTGCATAAATAGATTCTTCAGACGTGACCATGTGAATACTCTCTATTTTTCGTTGCGATAATTTTTATGAAGCATCTTTACATCAGAATGTAGGACCTCTTTAAGATCTCTGAGTCTAACTTTTACTCCTTATTATTAGTCTGATTCCATCCCACAGTAATTTCGTGTTACTAATAATGTCATTGTACTCCTTGTTGAAGCATGATCTTTTTTTGCAAAATCACTATCTACACAAAAGTGAAATGGACTACTCTACTAAATCTTCCAAATAATGCTATGTAACACATGTACAAGTTTCACATAGGGCAGCTTCACTTCACTCTAGTTTAAGCTTTGTATATTTACTTCTTCATGTATCATATCATAACTTTGAGCTGATTGTTGAAATTGTAATGGTTACCTCAGATACTCGTCCTCACTGCTATTTATAACGGAATCCATCCCTGTTTTGTTGTAAGATATTAGTGTCGGTCTTCTAAGTGGTTATATAAGATCAATAAAAATGGTTTATAGCTTGGTGTGTATTATTCACCTTAATAAATCCAGCTTCTGTACCGCAAAAAACAATATCATTAGCAGTAAGGAGGCTTGTTATCTTGCTTCCTGCTGATAATCTTCCCACTTTCTGTTGTGTCCTTCTCAACCAAATCTTGTTTTCACAAACCATATGATTTTTACTTTAATATCAGATAGAATAGTGATGATAACAATGTAGGAAAATAAGCAAGGATAAGCCTATCTCTCTGCCCACTTAGTCTCATTTGATTAGGTCTTGGTCTAGGAAGTGTTTTAGTTTTGCAAAAAAAAACAGATTACCTGAAGAGTGTTTGCGGATGAACTTCGATTCAGGTAGATAAAGTCTTCAACAACACCCATTGCTACTATATTAGACCCTTTTTCTGCTGGTATTGACATTTGGGGATCATAATTCCTTCTCAAATCCTGTAAGCCATTTTTTGTTTAAGTCACTTTCGTTAGTCTATCACATTGTGAAAACTGTTAAATGTATTTTTTTTTTTTACCTTTATATTAGACATCTCAACATGTGTGCTTGAGCTATATAACATATCTTTGTACACAACCACTGCATTGATGGGCTTGTTTTGAATTCTCCAGCTCCTCGTCGGTGCTTTGATTTCTTTCTCCCGTTTATTTGTTAAAATTAATTCCTGAAACAGCTATGTTACTCTGTGTCTTATAATTGAGTATCTTTTGTATGAAAGGCAACACACACATACCTGTATGCTTGTATCAATACATCCTATGTAAATCTTTCCTTGGGATGCTACCATACTCTTCACACCTTTACCTTTAAAGATACTTTGAGATATTCTTGATGAATCAAGCAGCTGCAGAAGATTAGTAGCCTCTGAGTGTTTATTTTATAGTTGGAGATTGTTATATGATATTACTAATGTAAATAGCCTCTGCCTTGTTGCGGCAGTATGAGAGGGAGAGACATCTACCTTTATCTTGTGCCCTTTGGTTATGACAAAGATCATATTTCCGTACGCTTCCAGTCTCCTTATTGAATCTTTTGTTTTTATGACTTCAGCACATTCCAGTTTTCCTTTAACTATCTGCCATACCTATATAAATGACAAGGATATACATTTTCAGAAAATTTAGTTTTCTCCTGATCCTAGTGATGTTTCCTGATAGAGTTGAATCATTATCATACCCTGATGATTTTATCTGCAGACCCACTTAAGATACTCTCTCCTGATTCAGAGAGTGAAAAGCATGTTACGGTGCTTTTGTGCTCCTTTATGTCCCATAATAGCGTAGCTACTTTCTTATTCACATTCCACACCTGATATATAAGTATGTATGCTAAGGATAATGTTTCTTTTAAACATTTTTCTTCCAATTCAATATTATTGAAAGTATAAATACATACCCTGATTGAACCATCTGAGTATCCACTAAAGAGCAAGCCTTTATGGTAGATGAGAGCTGTTACAGCTCCACTGCCAGATTGATGTATCTCTACGGTTTGTGTATGAACACAAGATATGCGCTGATCCTATCAATATTGAAATTTTCAGAATTATGAGTTTATGTGTGACCATTAAATCTAAGACTGACTATGATTCTGTTAACAGGGTTGGTTTAACTTGTGGTTGGTAGAAATTGTAATGATATATATGCAGGTGAAGAAAAACTTACAGATTTGCTGAATAGATAATATGTTGCTTTATGCAATTCGTCTGCCATCCAAGTCACATGTGAAAGACGTCTCAAGGACTCTCTAATTCCTTCCGAGAAATTTACTAGTTTGTGGATTCCTGTGTGACAACTATACTTTAGTATAAAACTTACAGTCACATGATTTAGTTTTAATATGAACCATTATTTCACACTTTACAGTTAAGAAATTCACCTTTGCCAGAGCTAAAATTGTAGATGCATATACAAGCAAGAAGTCTTTCTTCAAGCTCCAAACCAGGGTGTAGAAACTGTGATATCTCATCAAGTAAGACTTCACATGCTGAGTACTTCAAACTATTTGGACCTTTTGATATTTCTATACTGAGCCATGCAATGGCTATTAGACATGCCTTCGAAACACTCCTGTTTTTACTCTTCAACCCTTCTTGTAAACCACAAAACGTGGCTTTACCTGTATCAATAATCCTTCTTGCTATTTTACAACACCATCCATCTATTCCTGGATCCTGCAAAAGTTATAATCCTTTCTATAAGTAACTCTTTTGACTTGGCTATACTATTAGAATGATATAAACTTGAAAAATTTACCTGTAAGCATTCATCTGACCAGTTGATGTTTCTTATCATATTCATGTGTGACATAGAAGTTAGACCTCCTCTTTTCATTAGCCAAGCAGCAGTGTACGGTTCTCCAGTCCATGAATAAGTTCCACCGATATTCGAAAGGATGAATGTGGATAAAAGCTGCATATTTGGAACTTCACTATATGTAACTGCATCAAGCAGAGCTCTGATAGCTTCATTTCTGTACTTTTTGTTCTCAGGTGGGGAATCCTGTAGAGAACTTAGTTATTTACTTAGAGATGGAACCAACATGATAAGGGTTTTTAATGTTTAGAACTAACCAGTGCATTCAACTGAAGCAATATATCTGCTGCAAAGAGTTTGTGATCACCCTGCAATTGTTTAATACACTGCAATAATGTATCCTTAATGTCAAAACTTCCTTCTTTTTTCATCTGTTGCAGAATCTTAATTGCTGACGACCTGAAATTACAAGTATGTCATATGAAAAAGTGTGACTAGTAGTCTAAAAGAGATTTTTTTTTTTTTTTTTTTTTTTTGCTGAGATATGTATACCTTGGTATCTTCAGGACCTCATGAAGAAATTGAAGAGCAGTGAAAATTTCTTCTCTGTCTTTGCTCTGCAGGAGATGCGCAAAAGGAGCCACTCGAGTATGCTGATAGATATACTTCCTGTTAAGTCCATCAAACTGCATGCATTTTACTAAAATAGTGGCCAAGGAGATGAATTCCCCTGAGTTCCCACTCTTAGCAACATCAAGAAGTCCACAAAGCACAGAAGGAGAGCTGATTGCAGCCAAGTGCATTGTGTTTGTGGCATGATCAAAAGCAGTAATAAGAACTTTAATTATCATCAACGATGCAGCAGGCGGCGTCAAAAGAGGAGGTGAAGGTCTAAATGAGTAACAAGAAGAAGAAGTGGATGCAACAACATCTACAAGAGCTGGTAAAAGCTCAAGACTCTTTATTTCTGTTGGAGATGGCTTTATCAGGTAGATGAGAATAGCTGCTTCTTGCACATTTTGTTTCAGAGCATTTGCTAAATGACTTAAATTTAAACCCTTTCTCTTGACCTCCTCAAGAGCTGTCCTATTGACTGATATGATCTTGGTAAGAGCGGTCATCGATGCCTTTATCACAGTCTTCTCCTCGGAACTAGAAATAGCCGTAAACAGCTGATCCAGAATGACATCTTTTAGCATGCTGTACTTGAATCCTTCTTTCCTGTTCAGCATTTGATAAATCATTGTAACCTCTGAGACATATTTCTCATCTGCATTCCCTAACACTTCATTTATCAAACTCTGAAGGTTCTTCCATAAATCCATCGTCGGAGCTCTTCTAGAATGCGTCTCTAGTCCATTTCCTCGTTTTTTGTTTTGTAAATTTCTCCTCATTCCTTCAAAAGTTATGGACCCTTTGTGTCCAAAGACTGAAATTTCTTCCAACTCTAGTTGCCTCAAAGAAGACGCATCTTCTACGTGGTTATTCCAAATTGTCTTTGATTGTTGAGCCTGAATATCAATGATGGAACGGTTAAACTTACCGATCAAACTGTGGGATCTTTTTACTAATGTGTCCTCATTATATGCTTCCTTGTGAGCTTGTTGTTGGGAAACACAGAAGATGTTGGCTAATGTGTCCTGATTCACAATACATTGATGTTAATTTTTCATTCTCTGAAATTTGAAGCAATGAAAGTGTTTGGTTAGAGAAATTTACCGTGTCTTCTCTAGTATCGCATTTTGAACTTGATGTATCTAGGTGAGACTCGTTCAAGAAGTCATTAAGAGACCTGACTCTTGTACTTTTTCCAAGTTCTTGATTGTAATCTTCCTGCAGGTTCCAATCCAAACATGGAGAACCTTCGACGTTGTTTGCAGATTTTTCAATCTTCCTTGATGCTTTGATTTTGTTGAAGATGTCATTAAGTTCATCCTCTTGCAAATCATTACTGTGGAGGTGATTCTGGTACTGCAGTAACTTCTTCAAGATGGAGTCCAAGAAGTGAAAGAAGGTAGCTGTTACTTATTGTCCAATTTTAATAATTAGATATCACTAAGAATCTCCAAAAGCATGTCTTTGTCATTAGTAAGCTTACCTCACAGGTTTCTGACAACTCTAGCTTCTCTGCAACTGAATGTGCATTAGCCGCAAATATTTCTTGCCTGTTCATGTGTAGAGGGTTAGGATATGAAGCAAATAGACATAAAGACAAACAAAAGTAATCTATTTTGATGATAAGAATTGAATCCTTCTTACCCATATTTCTTCTGCCTTGGAAGCGGTTTCTCTGTACATTCACTTGATGGCTGATGAGTCTCTCCATAGGACATAACCTGGTAATAAGTTGCTCTGTATTTATACTTCCTTGCAATCTCTCTGATCTCTTCATCTGACTTGTACACACCAGGAGTGAAGAAGATGCTCTCGCAGAGTTCAGGGGCAATGCCGGTTCTTACAATCTCCGGCGAGACCAAAACCGACTGGAGAAAATGCAGTGTGGTCTGCAAGGAATCACCTTGGAGATAGCTAACAATGGAGAGGTAGAAGTAAGAGAAAGCAACCAAGACTGTGTTTGAAACACCTGAAGTGGTGGTCCCTTGTTCGTCAAGCAACGCAGGCATTTGAAGCATTCTCTCTGAGTTTCTCAAACGAGTCGTCTTCTCTTCTGAGCATTCGGGTTGTTGTATAGAAGCTTCGATGCTATCGATTCCCCAATAGAGATTCGAGAGAGCAGAGTGTTCGGAAGAGAATTCAAACAGAGTATCCTCTTCTTCAATGCTCAGCCATGTGATGCATTTATGCTTAAGCGACATCCATGCTTCGAGGTCTGATATGAGGCTGAGAATGTAGTCGTTGATCGAAACTACAATCGAATCAAGAGAAGAATTCTCATTACATGAGATAAAACTCGATTGGGAAGATGAAAGGTTAGCCATTGTCACATACTCTGTTGCAAACAAGTTACGATGGTTTTATGGGATAAGATGAGAGAGGAAGCAAAGTTGGAGATTAAAGAGAGAGAGAGAGGATGTGTAAGAACAATGTAGTCTCGTGAAGGAACAAGCCAAACCCTAGAGAAAAAAAGAAAATGATTGGTCCTACTTTGTAATCTTTTGCTGTCAAAAGGACACTACAAACAAAAGTCAAGTGTGTTGCGTGTGTTTGAGGAAAACGCAAGATAAAAGATCCTAACCATATGATTCATATAAGTAATTTATAGTATTTCACTTCCCAGCCCTCGTCTCATTAAGTTCTACTACATAAATTGACTTTTTCCAATTAATTATCACGTTAAAGTAAGCCATATATGAAAGGTTTCAATAGTATACTACTATTTTACACATGTTGAAAAACAGCATTACGAAAGAATTAGTATAAAGGAGGGCTACGATTTGTGTGAGTAGTGGAAGAGGACGGTTGATGAGAGTAATTAAGTTTAGATATCTCAGCTCAACCACGTTAATTATGAACATTAATGTCCATCAATGATTTAAAAACTTATACACTAGGTGGGACGTGGACTACTGGCCTAAGCCGTAAGGTTTAGAACTTATGTAAGATGGTTAGGTTATTTTGCTTTGAGGTTCTACGAAAATACTAATAAAAAAGATTGGACCCCAAGAAAAAGAAGGAAGAGTTTGAGAATTTTCTGTCACGGAGAACCAAGAAATTATGAGCTTTGGAAAAATATATAAAAAGGACAAATAAAATTTTTAAAAAAGGTCAAAGAGCTCTTTCCCTCCGCAATCCAACAAATTGGTTCTTAACTCTGTTGTCCTTTGTGTTGGTGTGAATTTTGATTCATGAAAGCTGTATCCCATATACAAATGGGATTGGATCTTGTTTAAATTCGGGTTTGTTATGTTAGGTTGACATTCAGAATTGGTTAAGATTCGATTAATTAGGTTTACATTGTTCAACTTCGAACGTAATACCAATTAATATGTGAGAGTTACAATATATATGATCAAATTTTTTTTTTTCAATTATGATCATTGTTTTCGCATATATATATTCTTGGTAAAGTTATTTAGTGTTGTTCATGTACACACAACAACAAAATATGTGGAAACAACATAATTTTTTTTTTTTGGGTACAAAGTATAAACAACTTAATCAATACACTGTTCCAACAAATAGTCTCTTATTGAGACCGTCATTGGCAGATTGGTTGGTGGTGAGTTTTTACAATTTTGCAATAAATTTAAATCTAATGATGATTTATACTACATGGCAGCTTCCACTAAAGTTACAACTTACAATCGTAATATTATGTAACAGATTTTTTGTACTTTGGTTTCGGATTAAAAAAAAACGATTTACATATGTGATATATACACCACATACTACAAAACCTAATTCTAACCTTAATCCAATGTTAACCTTTTTTTTGGTGTAAATGTTAAGAATTGCATTTTAGTCTTAAATTTTTTATTATTTAAATAGACAATATATTAGTAAGTAGTATTTCCACGATTTATTATTATTTAAACGATTTACATATGTGATAGCTGTTTGGGAATTTGTAGTTTGATGAGTTAGAGTTCGACGAACCACCTGTGTCTTTTTTTCTTGTTAACTGATCAATTTGTGTTTGTCTTTGATCAAAGCATTGTTGTGTGTTATGTTCTTTAATCAATGATGTCTTGTGTTATGTTTTGGTAATGCTTATGAATCGATTCTCTCAATGTTCGTGTTATGTTAATGTTTGTGTTATGTTATTGGGTTTTCTTTGTGTTGTGTTATGCTTGTGAATCGGTTCTCTGTTGTGTTAATGCTTGTGTTATGTTTTGGCAATTGAATTCCAGTATACTTGGAGTCCCTTCTATTTCTCACTAGAATTTATAGTTTTTGTAATCTTTTATTTTATTTTTGTAGTCTATTTGAAATATACTTTTATGTCATATTTGTTTAGAAAATTATGAAATACAATCATATTTAATTTTTAAAAATATATAATATTTGTATATTTTTTTAAAAAATCCTAAATTTAGCAACTCTTAATGGATCCATAAAATTTTACATTTTCTTAAAAAATTCTAAATCTAACTTTTTCAAAATTAATAATAAAATATGTGTTAATCAACTTTGTTTAACATTCATCTAGATCGTGATGTTCAATTGTTCATGTACACACGACAACAAAATATGTAGAAACAACAAATTTTTTTTTTTTTGGTACAAAGTATAAACAACTTAATCAATACATTGTTCCAACAAATAGTCTTTTATTGAGACCGTCATTGGCACATTGGTTGTTTTCACAATTTTGCAAATGATGGTTTTTATTATATGGTTTTCACATTGGTTGTTTCCACTGAAGTTACAACGACATGTCTTTAAAAAAAAAAAAATCATCATCATCATATTTCACGATTTATCTCAAAATCTTATTTTCTAAACTTTCGAGATTAGAGGGAGTGTGTTTTGGTGACACTCGGGATCTAACACTCTATAGTCAATAGTATCAAAAGTTGAGTTTATATAGTATTGCAAGTTGGACGTTAACGACATTTTTATTCGCTTATTGGGATTTAGCCAGAGTATTCTCCATTTTTATCCGCTTGTAAAAATTGATTAGCACTCCATTTGTATAGAAATTAAAAATTTTCATACTCGATTAAATTCCTACTTTTAATAACTCCCTTCAAGATGACCGCTCATACCAAGATCATATCAGTCAAGATCATATAGTTCTTACAATTTTGCAATAAATTTAAATCTAATGATGGTTTATGACTTTTTTTTTTTTTTTTTTTTTTGTCAACAACAGATCAGCTCAAATTTATGACTTTATACTATGTGGCTTCCACTAAAGTTACAACTTACCATCGTAAAATTATGTAAGAGAACTTTTTTAATTTTTTTTTTCAGATAAAAAAAAAAAGAAAAGATTTACACATGTGATATATACACTACATATTACAAAACCTAATTCTAACCTTAACCGCGATCGAATTTTAGCCTTTTTTTTTTTTAACCTCAGTTTTAGCCTTTTGTTTTTGGTGTAAATGTTAAGAATCGCATTTTAGCCTTAAAATCATTTGAATAGACAATACATTAGTAGTAATTTCTTTGTTATTTTCTCGAAGAAAATTAGTTAAAAAATTTGGTAAAAAAAAATAAATAAAAAACGCATGAGAAATGCTTTTAACCTATTTTAAAAAGACAAACGCGTCCCTCGTTACCTTTTTATAAACTCTTTTTTAAAAAAGCAAACAACAAAACAAACCAATTCTGTAACCCCAAAAAAGAAAAAGAGAAGAGAGAAAAAAAGCAAATACTATAAAACTCACTGTTGCGTCGATTCAAAACACAAAAACTCAGTGACTAGTATAATGTATCAAGATCGACAAGGAGTTGTAGGAGGAGGAGGCGGTGGCGGGGGCGGATCTGCGCCACACGGAATCATACTCGCCGTCGTCGTTGCATTGGTTGTACTCGTTCCGTTCTTCATCGGAGACGGTGGTGAAGCCATTACAGATGCGATCGCGGAGCTTCTAAGTCCGGTGGGACTTCTCTTGCTTCCCATCGTCCTTCTCCTCGTCATCCAGTTTCTCTCGTCGGAACGTGGTTCTTTTGTATCGGCCATTTTCTCCACCGGAGAACCTGAGTCGATTCACCGTGTTAGTGGATCTCCCGTTGGTGTTGCTCTGTTCCTCGTACTGATCTTGTTCTTACTCTACAACCGCTTCTCCATCTTCGGCGGAAACGATGACTCCGATGACTGATGCGACGTCGTTTTTTCAGATCTAGTTGTTTTCTTTTTTTAATTTCTTTATTTGATTTTTTTTTTTTAATGTTTTTGGTTTTATTTTGTCTGACGGTTGAAGTCAAAGAACTATACAGCCGCAGTTTCCATGTAATGTAGGTATGCACGTGAGAGTCACGTGATATTGCTGATGATGAGTAGTGAGGTTTGTAACTTTGTAGTTGTATTTTACGTATAAATTGCCAAATGCCAACGTACGTGAAATATATAATGTGGTTATGTTATTAGTACTATTGATCAATCTCGAAACTTCAAAAGAAGTACGCCAAATCTATGCGTTTAAATGTAATAATCTCAAATTGACAAGTTTTTAACTTTTTTATTCTAGTAACCAAATGGTGAGATTTATGAATGAGGAGTATTATATTTTGATTGGGGAGGGGACAAATTGGAGTTTCGTTTCGGACTCGGTCGCCACATGACGACCACGTGAGAGAATAGTTTTTCAGACATTTTTCTGATTTCTCATTTGCAATTCCTTTAGAATAATATTTTCGTATCCCTTTTTATTCGTACCCTTCATGTTATGTTACCACTATAAAGGGGGAAAAAACAAATTTCTTTCATTTTTTATATATATAATCTAAAAGTACAAATATATAATATCGAAATTCAAAAATCAGAGTATCCTGATAGTGAAAAAATAGAATCTTTAAATAATAATTCGATTTTCACTATCAAGCCTCATCATCAGATAACCACCATTGTGTTGTTGTTACCCTTTTCTATATAATACGTACATCAAATTATCAAACACACACAAGTGCATCATCTAACTTCCTCAACACTATCTACATACAAGATGAAGAAGAAGACCTTTCTCACAACAATTCGTTCAAGAGTTTCCTTATTTTGCTTATATCACTCAGCTTTCAGTTGCAGAATCTCCTTCGCTGTCCTATCCCTGAAATATGGCATTTGTTCCTGTCCAAATCACACAAACACTTTCTATTTTAAGCACTCTTAAGTCTTTCGATATGACACTCATGAGTCATGACCTACTATACTACTATAGTCTATGGCAGGTTTAGTAACTTTCTGCCATTTTTTACCTGAGTGAAACAAAGATCTAGACCTCTGCTGTAGAAGTCTATGTATTTCAGCATAAACATTCCACAATCGTATCTACAAAAAATGCAGAGTCAAAGTTAACGAATGTACTACACATATGGATGTATGAGCTTAGATGTAGCTGACATCTTTATTAGGAAGACGATACCCATTTCTCTGCATTGGAAGGTCCTGGACAAATTCTTGTCTCCATCCACTTACATCAAGGTCTATTTCACTCTTGTCAATAACTTCATCCACAAAATATCTAGCCTGACAAGTGAAAAACTACAGTATCAGGATGTATATGTTACAACACAAAAACAAAAATGGTTTCCTTACTCTATAACATTACCAGTGCATCGAGTATATTAGGCTCCCTTCCTTTGAATGAGTCGAGATACTGGAATTTCCGGTCCTTTATATTTATTACCGCCAAAGTCCAGTGGATGTTCTTATGGATAGGGATAAATATCTGACAACAAACAAGGTCTCTTAGACAGAAGGTATAATTCAAAAAGAGTTTGAAGATCTCCACAAGGAGTGTAATATAGAGAGTGATAGCAGAAGAAGCACACAACAAGTTTGTTTACCTTGTCACAGTCTTTAAGATGGTAGCCCAACCTCTTCATTGAAGTCCATCTCCTGACTGCGCCGTAGTTGTATCCAGTCCCCGAATTAACTAACTGAGGTGTTTAAGGTTATGTCTTCTTGTCAAAACTCATGAGCATATATAGGGGCTGTAATCTCGAAATCATATAGAAATGGGTACAACCTTAGTGAAGAAAAATGTATTGAAAAAATGACATTTTAGAAACTTCTTTGGTTCTCTAGCTTCCCTTTCTTTCAGCAATACCATATAAAGATTAATGACCTGCACAGAACAAAGTCCAAGATTTTACCAAATCACAGAGGTTCTATAATCTCTACGAAGAAATCACGTGAGATTTAAATGCGTTGACTAACCTCATCGTTCAACCATTCACCTGGTTTAAGACACCTCAGGATTTTCCCTGTAATGTCAATATTCGAGTTCTCATGTGCAACCAAGATGGTCCTGCAGTGAGAGACGTTCATAGCATTACATCACAAAAACAAATATGAAATCTCAGATCAAGTAAACAAGAGAGGAAGAATCATAATCATACGAGTCATTAGCTAAAAATGCACGTTTGACTGCTCTCTCCTCCTCTCTAGAAAGTGGCAGAAATGCTTCACGTCGTATATCCTGAATATCAATCAAAGTACAATGAAGCATAAAAGCTTAAACTTTAGCCACAACTATAAAGATAATTGAAAATAGCCAAACCTCTACTGGTTCTTTTTCTTGTCTCCAAAACGAAAAAGAAGGAAACAAGCTTCGCAGTAAAGCACGGCCTCTCTCTTTCAGAGAATCACCAAAGCCTCTGGCTTTCAGTTTAGAAGTCCGGTTCTCAGCACTCTTGACAACCTTTATGTATGCTTCATAACTCGTAACATCAGTCACAGGGCGATTCAAAACAAATGAACTATTAGCTTGAGAACCATCATCCACCATCAAGCTCCCATTTTTCAGATTAACAAATCCATTCCCCATCTCAGCCTTCTCATCCACTTCCATAGCCACGTTTTCCACACTCTCCATACTAGTATCACTAGATATCATTTCCAGATCTCTACACTCATCGTCAACATCAATCACTTCTCTATCCGTTCTATAAGGTAAAGGCAAATCAAGTGCATTGCTTTTAAACAAGTCATAGTTCCTTGTGAGGAAAGAAGCTCCAAACCCATTACCAGAAACCTGCCGTGTGCTACGACCTATCTGTCTCGGCATAGGAGAGAGACCGCTCTTCAGAATCCGCGAAGGCCCATGAACTTGTCTCCGTAACGGAGATTTCACTTCTGGGTAATAACGGTAATTTCCAGGAGCCATGACTCTTGATGAACGTAATAAGCTGAAGAGACTGGAGTTTTCAAAAGGGTTTAAACCACCACCGCTGCGTTTGTGGTTACTCATAACTACTGCTCTGAAATAGAAGTAACCATAACCCTACACACGAATTTAAAACCCAATCCCACAAAACTGAAAGGTCAGAAAACAAAAAAAAAAATCCTAAATTTAGGGTTCAAACTCTTAGATTGATTTCGATAAAAAGAACTCGGGAGCAAGCAAAGTTTGAATTTTTTCATTAAACACACTGGCGGCGTTTCCGACTCGCAACGCTCCCGATGACGACCCGGACAAAACAGGGTAGACCCGGCCTGATTTAACCCGGGAGGTTTTGTTTTGGAAGAGATAGGTCAAACTCAAATTTGTTGACTTTTTCTTATACCCTCTAGCCGAAAGGGAGGTTTCTGGGTCTTGTTCCTCTGATTCAGCTAAACACACTTTCAGAATTACACTTCTTGTCAATCCAAGTGCAAATTCAAAAACATGTCAAAGAATGCAATCAACAAAACCTAATACGTCAAAATTATTTACTAGAGACTATAGAACTTTTTACTTTCCCAAAATCATCCAAAGTGAAACGATAACAGTATGGAGAGGACTTTACCGTTTTCAACACCAGAAGATGCATACAAATTGCTGTGGACCTCCAGCCTTGTAAAAGCTTCGACGGTGTATTTTTCAATCTGAACCACTAACAAAATTCAAATAAACTACCTGAACTGTATTAATGGTGTCAAAATCAGTATTGACTAATTTAACCATTAGTCAACTGTCAAAAATAATGATGTGGCATAACGTGAATGATGGTGGTGCATGATTATGACGCTTATGAAGTACATTATAATTATGAAAATTATCCTTGATAAAATTAATATTATCTTCTTAACCAAATAATATTATTTGGGTAAAAAAATATCTTTTAAATCATTAAATCAATAAATTTTATCAATCTATTGCAAAATTAAGTTCAATGAATATTTATAATTACAGCTCTTATAAATTATTATACCATTGATTTTTTTTAAACCAAATAATATTATTTGGATAAAAGAACTACAAATTTTTTTTTTTTGACACATGAAATCAATGATTTATCAACCTATTGCATAATTAATTTCAAAAACATTTTTTAATCAAAACACATAGTCAATGATTTTTTTGTCAACAACTTTAATTGATCAACTTAAATAAGTCAATTTTAAGGAACATTGTTTATATACTGCTATTGTTAATAATTTTTGATAAGTTTAATACCATTTATCAACTAATTAAGAAATATTCTTTTAATTTTTTTTTTTAAAATCATTGATGTAATAACTAATAAGGGTTGTAACTAAAAAAATATTGTTTTGAAAATATTATGTAATAGATTGAAAAAATCACTGGTTAATTTTAAAAATATTTTGTGAAATTTTTACGCAAATAAAATTAGTTTAAAAATATTAATTTTGTTAAGAGTAATTTTTGTAATTATAATTTTCACGTCGTGGCTCGTCCATATCATGTATCGTGAGCATCATGACACTACTAATATTAGTTCATGTAGTTTATTGGAACTTTGTTACTGGTTCAAGTTAAAAAATACACTGTAAATTACACATTCTAAATTGTTTGGGTTTAAATATACTCTTTTCCCGACTTATTGATTACAAAGAGTCAAAGATGACTTGTCAAGTTTTAGTTAAACCCAATCCATTTTTTTTGTTTTTTATATATAAAAAAAACAAAATCGAGCTAAACCAGACCAAACCGAAAATCAACAAACGGAAACACAGACGATGTTGGCTAATGTGTCCCTGATTCACAAATACATATTTTTGGAAGATGTTAATTTTTCATTCCTTGAAAGTTAAAGCAATGAAAGTGTTTGGTTAGAGAAATTCACCGTGCCAATGTCTTCTCTAGTATGGCATTTTGAACTTCACGTATCTAGCTGAGACTCGCAATTGTTACTCTTTTGCCCAATTTTGATGATTAGATATCAGTGAGAATCTCCAAAAGCATGTCTTTGTCATTAGTAAACTTACCTCACAGGTTTCTGACAACTCTAGCTTCTCTGCAACTGAATTAGGATATGAAGACAAACAGAAGTAATCTATTTTGATGATAAGAATTGAATCCTTCTTACCCATATATCTTCTGCCCTGGAAGCGGTTTCTCTGTACATTCACTTGGTGTTGCTCTGTATTTATGCTTCCTTGCAATCTCTCTGATCTGACTTGTACACACCAGGAGTGAGGAAGATGCTCTCGCAAAGTTCAGGGGCGATGCCGGTTCTTACAATCACCTTGGAGATAGCTTACAATGGGGGAGGCAGAAGTAAGAGAAAGCAACCAAGACTGTCTGACTGTGTTTGGAACCCCTGAAATGGTGGTCCCTTGTTCGTCAAGCAACGACGGGATCCTCTACATATTGATGGGCACACAGCTTCCGTGGAGAAGAAGCCACCGGCTCCTCTACGTATTGATGGTGTTAGGTCTATCGTGTGCTCCCATAATAAGCCTTCTTACACGATCCCTATCCCATGTCTTTTCTCAATCACGAATCTAGACATTGGGAGTTCAATGAAATTAAGAACAAGCATAAGAGAAAGAACACAAAGCGGTTTGTTCACCCGGTTCACGGTGTTAACTAAGCGCTACATCCGGGGTGGATCCTAGGATCCACATCTTTACTATCAAGAGAAGTATACAAGCATCTTTGGAGATTCACTCACCACCCTAACCCAAATCTCAACCGATAAGGATTACAAAGAGTATACAAGGAAGAAGAAGAAGAAGAAGGACTAAAGAGGCCTTATAAAACCCCCTGAGATGTAACTCTCTCTTCTACATCTACTGCTTCTCTCTCTCTCTCTCTCTCTGACTTCCTGGAACCGAGACCTCCAAGAGGAGGAAACGCTCTACCTTTTCAATCCTTGAGATAAGCCTTTTTAATCCACAATACCAAAACCCTCAACTTTGGTAAATTAAAACCTCTGTATGTATTAGAGACTTGGCTTTCTCATCTCTTCTTGAGACACTCTGCTTCATTTCACCACACTTGACCAAACCAGCTTCTTGTACCATGAACTCTTCAAGGTTGTATCATAAACTAACAATCTCCACCTTGAATATTCAAGCTTGAGATCAACTTCGTGAGATACAACTTCCTAAGCACCTTGGCAATTCCAATCTCCAACAACCTGCATATGTAGATTTACATAGCAGAACAGTCAACAACTTTTACTACCATAAACCTGCTTAACCTTCAATGAAATGACATTGTCTTCAATGCACTCTAACCGTGACAACCACACTGCTTGTCTTGAGCCATTTTGACCTCATGTCTTCTTGAGTTGCAAATCCGCCTTTAACACTGCCATGTGTTTAGCTGAACTCTTTCATTGACCCTTTCTTGAATACCAACAAGTTTAAAATAGCCATCAAACCTGTTAACCAACAGAATCCTCCATAAGCTCCACCGCTTACAGATCTTCTAATCACACAGTTTCATCTATTGCTTCTGTCAAACCATAGAACCTGTTACAGTGATTAGACACCTCTGCAAACTTGATTCCCTTGTATACCTCCTGATCCTACTCATGTGCACTGAGCTTAGAATCAGTTCTCCTTTGAATCATATGCAGAAACACCAGAATCATCTTGGCCTCTAACCTGAAGCCCTTTGATTCAACTTGTAGTCAATCTCACCAACAGCTTATACGATTGTAGACTCACCACAATAACCTGTTTAAACAATCGAAATCAGAGCAAGACCCCTGCTCAACCATCTTGTAAAAACAGAACACACTAGCAGCTTGAAACTCACTACTAGCTACCATTAACATGTCTCTTATCAGCAAAACTTTGTGATATCTCTTAGACACATCCTTGCAACAGCTTACACATCAAATCTAGAATCCATGATGTCTCTTTCGAGCTGTAATAACCTGCAGTACTCTTCATCTCAAAACACAACTTTCTGTCCTCTCTCTGAAAAATTTCAGAAAACCTGCAACTGGTTTCTGACCATCCTTATCAACACTCAGCTTCAAACCAAGTCTGTAACCAGCCATGTTGTACCAACAGACTCTAACCTTCTTTGAGCTGAAAACCCCGTTGATAATAAAACGTTCTTGACTTGTTTTCTTCTTAGCATACTGAACTTTCATGAATCTAATAAACTAGTGAGTTTCTCAGCCCTTTATCTTACATCTTGAGACAACATCCACAAACCGAGCTCCCCCAGGCAAAGAAAAAAATACCCTTTAGGATATGCATTGCTCTTCTTGTAGCAACAATACTCCACCTGAAACATTAACCATTGGATGCACGTTGTCTCAATAAGCCGAGCTTCACCAAACTGCAGTAACACGTTCTTGCATCCATTTCCACGTTCTTATGAATCATAATGAGTTTCCATGGCTTTAATCTTGAGAAAGTGTGCCAAAACGTGGGACAAAGTTTAGTTTCCATGAATTTAAAATCAATCCCACAAAAACTGAAAGGTCGAAAACAAAAAAAAAAAATCCTAAATTTAGGGTTCAAACTCTTAGATTGATTTCGATAAAAAGAACTCGGGAGCAAGCAAAGTTTGAATTTTTTTCATTAAACACACTGGCGGCGTTTCCGACTCGCACGCAACGCTCCCGATGACGACCCGGACAAAATAGGGTAGACCCGGCCTGACTTGACCCGGGAGGTTTTGTTTTGGAAGAGATAGGTCAAACTCAAATCTGTTGACTTTTTTCTAAATACCCTCTAGATGAAAGGGAGGTTTCTGGGTCTTGTTCCTCCGATTCGGCTAAACCTATGTTTTGTTTTATTTCATCTCGTTAAACCCTCTACTCTCTTCTCCTGAAAGCTGTGCTTTTTTTTTTTTTCACTTCAGAGAGTTTCGTTAAATATAAAAAGCTTTGATTTTTATTTTTTTCAATTGGTATCTTCTTCGATCGTGTTGGATTTTGAGATTAGTCGGCGGTTTTGGAACTCGGAAGTGAGGAAGATGCGGATGCGGATGCTACTAAGACCAGGTAATATATATGCTTTTGTGCATTTCAGTACCTGAGCTGAATTCTTGTGGCTTCTTTATAGTACTGTCGCTTAGAAACTGATGAATCTCATATGAGATTGTTCCTGATTTGTGTTATGTTTGTCTCTCTCTCTCGCGTTTACCCTGTAGGTATTATATATCACACCGATACAAAATCCTCTCGTGTTGTTGTCACAGTTTGTAAGCAATTATCAACTTTGTCTGATAATGGCGAAAATTATGAGAAGCCATATACATTTGAGGGTAATAGGCAAACTGTTGATGAGATTTGCAATGTTTTGGAGACTGGTCCATGGGGACCTTCAGCTGAGAATGCTCTATCTGCTTTAAGCTTTAAACCACAACCAGAATTTGTCATTGGGGTTTTACGGAGGCTGAGAGATGTTAACCGGGCGATTGAGTATTTCCGTTGGTATGAGAGGAGAACAGAGCTGCCTCATTGTCCTGAATCATACAACTCCTTGCTTTTGTTGATGGCTCGTTGCAGAAATTTTGATGCTTTGGAACAGATTCTTGGGGAGATGAGTGTTGCAGGATTTGGTCCTTCTGTTAACACTTGTATTGAGATGGTTTTGAGCTGTGTTAAGGTGAATAAGCTTAGGGAAGGTTTTGATGTTGTGCAGATGATGAGGAAGTTCAAGTTCCGACCTGCTTTTTCAGCTTACACAACTCTTATCGGTGCTTTTTCAGCGATTAATCATTCTGATATGATGTTGACTCTCTTTCAGCAGATGCAGGAGTTAGGGTATGAACCAACTGTTCATCTGTTTACGACATTGATTCGGGGATTTGCCAAAGAGGGTCGAGTTGATTCTGCTCTATCTTTGCTTGATGAGATGAAGAGCAGCTCTCTTGATGCCGACATTGTTCTTTATAATGTATGCATAGATAGCTTTGGTAAAGTGGGCAAGGTTGATATGGCATGGAAATTTTTTCACGAGATAGAAGCGAATGGTTTAAAGCCTGATGAAGTCACTTATACTAGCATGATAGGAGTTCTGTGCAAGGCAAACAGATTGGATGAAGCTGTGGAGATGTTTGAGCATTTAGAGAAGAATAGACGTGTCCCTTGCACTTATGCTTACAACACTATGATTATGGGTTATGGTTCGTCTGGAAAATTTGATGAAGCATACAGTCTCCTAGAGAGACAGAGGGCAAAGGGCTCTATACCGAGTGTGATCGCATATAATTGCATTCTTACATGCTTAAGGAAAATGGGAAAAGTGGACGAAGCTTTGAGAATGTTTGAGGAGATGAAAAAAGATGCTGCTCCAAATCTTTCAACCTATAATATTCTCATTGACATGCTGTGTAGAGCTGGGAAACTTGACTATGCTTTTAAGCTACGTGATTCGATGCAGAAGGCTGGTCTGTTTCCTAATGTTAGGACTGTGAACATAATGGTTGATCGGCTCTGTAAATCCCAAAAGCTTGATGAAGCATGTGCTTTATTTGAGGAGATGGATTGTAAGGTTTGTACGCCAGATGAGATTACGTTTTGTTCCCTCATAGATGGCTTAGGGAAGGTCGGAAGAGTTGATGACGCTTACAAAATCTATGAGAAGATGCTGGATTCTGATTGTCGTACTAACTCTATTGTCTACACATCCCTGATAAGGAACTTCTTCAACCACGGTAGAAAAGAAGATGGACACAAGATATACAAGGAGATGATTAATCAAAACTGTTCTCCTGACTTGCAGCTTCTTAATACGTACATGGACTGCATGTTCAAAGCTGGAGAACCAGAAAAGGGAAGGGCGATGTTTGAAGAAATAAAAGCCCATCGGTTTGTCCCAGATGCTCGAAGCTACTCGATTTTAATCCATGGACTAATAAAAGCAGGGTTTGCAAATGAAACATATGAGTTGTTTTATTCCATGAAAGAGCAAGGCTGTGTCTTGGACACACGTGCTTACAATATTGTCATTGACGGTTTCTGCAAGTGCGGAAAAGTTAACAAAGCTTATCAGCTGCTGGAGGAAATGAAGACAAAAGGTTTTGAGCCAACTGTTGTTACGTATGGTTCGGTCATTGACGGGCTTGCAAAAATAGATCGGCTTGATGAAGCTTATATGCTCTTTGAGGAGGCAAAATCAAAGAGAATAGAGCTAAACGTGGTAATCTACAGTAGTCTTATTGATGGGTTTGGGAAAGTTGGTAGGATAGATGAAGCTTACCTTATCCTGGAAGAGCTTATGCAGAAAGGATTAACTCCTAATGTCTACACATGGAACTCATTGCTTGATGCATTGGTCAAGGCTGAGGAAATCAATGAAGCCCTTGTCTGTTTTCAGTCGATGAAAGAATTGAAATGCACGCCAAACCAAGTTACTTACGGTATCCTTATTAATGGTCTTTGTAAGGTCAGGAAGTTCAATAAAGCCTTTGTCTTTTGGCAAGAGATGCAGAAACAAGGGATGAAACCTAGCACTATTTCTTACACCACCATGATATCGGGACTTGCAAAGGCTGGGAATATTGCAGAGGCTGGGGCGCTCTTTGATCGGTTTAAGGCAAATGGTGGTGTTCCAGACTCTGCTTGTTATAATGCCATGATAGAAGGTCTGAGTAACGGGAACAGGGCAATGGAAGCTTTTTCTCTCTTTGAGGAAACACGTCGAAAAGGATTACACATCCATACTAAAACCTGTGTTGTTCTTTTGGATACTTTGCATAAAAATGATTGTCTTGAGCAAGCAGCTATTGTTGGCGCTGTTTTGAGGGAAACAGGAAAGGCACGGCATGCTGCACGGTCTTGGTAGACAGTTATCGAGAATCTCGTTTCTTGCATAGGAAAACCAACCAAAGACGTTTTGGGTTATGTCTGATACAAGTGAGCATTCTGAATCACAAGAATACCAAGTTTCTGGCGGGGACAATGATTGTTTATTATCTGTCAGTGTTTACAGATCAAGAAAGATGGGTGTCCTCACTTGAAACACGCTTATATCAATTAACCCCAGATAATTACTTCGGTTCCCTTCTTCGTTTGATTCAGTTCTTGAGAACCACCAAGATCTTCATGGTACCTCCCATCCAGATGCATCTTCTGCATTCTTCCTGAAGTCGAGCCTATACATTCAGATTGTTATCATTGCCATCTTTTTAAGGATTTTATTGGAGACTATTGCTCGGTCTATAAGTCACTTTGGTATGAGCTCTTCTTTATCACAAAGGTTGTATTTTCTCCGACATAAGTAAGAGCCAGCTCCTTGTGTAGTGTAAGAAGCAGAAATCTTAAGAAGACTGTGACTAGTAGAGAATTTCGTAAGAAAATGCCTGTGTTGCTATGTCTTACACTGCATTTTAAACAGAGCACCAGTTTGATCATTTATGATCCCCTATGTTAAGGTTGTGAAATCCTTTTTCTTTTAAAATTATATTGTGCTACTTCTGTAGATCTGCGGCTTTTTCTGGAGATGAGATATAAACCTCCTTCGAATTTATCTTTTGCTCACTTTTTACTTTCATTATAAGTTCTACGTGTAGTTCCATTGACAAGGTTCTCTTACGATTTTGGTTGGGGTAATTAAAATTGTTATTTCATCAACCTGAACTCGATATACACTGAATCTTGTGAACTTTTTTTTATCAAAGAACTTGATTCTTGTTTCATTACGATGTTATTAGAGTATAAAGTTCATGTGAGTAGATATTAAAGACAACTTTAACTTAAATAATTGATGAGTTATGTGAAAAAAAAACACACACACACAAAGGTCCAAAGGGAAGGATGAGATCTTTCCATGCTCATCATCTAGATAGAACCATACCAAAACTCACAAGACACCAATGAACAGATTTTTTTTACCTATTCGACGTTACAAGCAAAAATCCCAAGTTCAAATATGACTGGGATTTAAAGCTGATATCATTATCTCTCACCTTCATTTCACTTATTAGCTTCTAGAGCTGGGTACTCGGGTTCTGTGGCGGTTGTTGCAGTAACTCTTCTTCTAATTCATCGTTTTGTGTTTGTATGTCCTGCTAACAGTAAATGCATATATATCAATACACATAGAAACAAAAAAAGCAACCATACCTATTCTATTTGCTGAATGCATTTTTACCTGTGTACTTAGCTCCGGTTGTGGTTGTAGAGGTGGTTCTTGTGCAACAGGGTATGCTTGTGGCTGAGACATTCGATAATATGGTTCTTTCAGATCGAATTTGCATGTTGATGATTGGAGAATTCCGCCTTGACTTGCACCGGGACCCCACATTTTAGCTGTTAAAAAACACAATAATTTTGTTATCAGTTCTGGAAAGAAGTTGAAAGTTGGATGATGGTGCTTTCTAATAAGGAAAACGCAAGAAGAAGTAAATCGGACCTGATAAAGTTAGATCTATGGTGTAACTCTGAGCACTGTGGGCTATCAAATGAAGTCTACCAGTGATCTCTTGACCTGCCATTACGTAAATAGGCTGCGAAAGAACACATCTAATTTGGTACCAATGTGTTGTAGGTGCACCAGGTGCAGTTGTGAGCCATCTTTGGACCGTGCTGTTGGAAATAGAGTAAAAAAAAAAGAGTTTGAAATATTATATTCTTCAATTGCAAAGATATACATGAAAATAAGAAGTTTCGAAATGAAGAAAAATAAGAAGCAAAGTTACCTCCCGTCGAATAGAACGTCGAACCAGCAGGCAAGTCCATGCAATCTGGTGCACATGGAAGCCGTGAACTTCAATGGGATATCAATCTCGTAAAAATCTTCTTCCTGTGAAAATGAATTTAGAGGTAAAATGAGATTGAAAGTCATTCACGTGCACCATGAAAGATCAAATTTCTTGACATAGAGTGGTTCTTTCTTGAAGCCGTAAGTACCTTCATTTGAGTGAAATCTATCATGTGAAACATTGGAGGAGCCACTAATACTCTTGGATCAAATGCATCGACCACGGGCTGTGAAATCAAAAGATATAATTCATTAATACTGGTTATGATGAGTATAACCAACTACGTTAGTTGGTATAAATAGATATTTACAAAAATGGTCGGGTGATAATAGATATATACCTGAGAAAAATAACCTTGGTGTGCTGATCCATATAGAGGTGTCAGATCAACTCCATAATAGTTCTGCTGTTGCCAAAACATAGCCTGCATAGAGGGAGAATCTGTATTATTGAATGCTTGAGACAAACCAAAATTAAACTAACCCAACAAGCTTAGGCAAAGTTTCGGGGAAATAATGCTTAGAATAAAACAGAGGCTACCTTATTTGCCATCTCAATAAATAAGAATTCATCGGAAAATGGTGCCATGTGAATCCTACAGAGATAGAATTACATGAGTGAAGACATAGTAAGAAATAAAAGAAGGAAACGCTATCAAAGGTTGACTTTACCTTCCGACAGTGGGAAACATTTTGCCCTTGGGAGACATAAAACGATCCCTAGCAATTACATATGATTCTAACATTCTCTCGTTGACCAATAAGGTGCCTGGTTCAGAACATAAGACATGTCGTTTAAATGATCAATGGAACTTTCAATCACTAGTGCTATATCTTTTCTCTAAACAAAGTTTTTGCTGGTCTAAAGATTCTAAGTTTCCAATTTTTAGGAAAAAACACATTTAAAGACTGTCTCTGAGACACATACCCATCGGTTCAGATATCAAAATATCTGCTTTCTCAGGCAACTCGATATCCTCAATTTTACCCTTAATGACCTACACTTGTGCCAGTTTCAACATCATCAGAAAAATGCATATATCACAAATATATATAATGATCAAAACTGAATTAGGAGTCTTACTGTGATCCGTTCAGCGAATAATGGGTTTCCAGCAATCAGTTTACGTGCATACTCAGCCATTTCTGATGCTTCAACCGCATACACATGCTTGGCACCAGCCTAATTTAGCAGCAAAAAATAAATATGCATGAAGAAGACAGAAGAAAAATGCACAAGTACCATAAGCACCTGATAGCTATGACAGCCGCCGTCACCAAGGTATAACTAGAAGATACTTCACATTTACTTTGGCATTTTCTGTCATTTACGGATCATCAATTCTATTCGGTGGATTAAGGCAAGGGGTAGGTTGGAACCGGAGATGTAATTGTAAAAGAGAGTGAGGACATCTCAATAAACAAGTCCTCTTTAGTCTTTATTCATTCTCTAGCTTTAAAGATAAAATTCTGCCTGTCTATCAACCTATTCTTGTTCGAGCATACCAAATTCTTAATTCTGTAACCTTTAGCGTAAATATTGCATACCTGGGCAGCAAACATTGACAAAATGCCACTCCCAGCACCCACATCGACCACAACACGACCAGCAAAATCTGAACGATTCTCCATGACTGCAGCGTAATATGTACCTGAAGACATGAATGAAATTCATAAAGAGCTATTCCAGGCCAAAAAACGGTGAGAAGAAAAATGGAACAGTTCTGAAACAAACAATACATTAAGGCAAGAAGTTTTACCTGTCCTCACATAATCTTGCAGCATATTTTGCTGATGTAGAAGTTGACCATAATAATGGAAATACATTTTTGCCGAGGACGCCTCTATCTTATTGTCAAACTTGCTTTTCTTAGCTGAAACTGTTCCATTTTGCAAGGATGATCCTAGTAATGGAAAAATGAGTATACAGTAAAGGAGAATGCACAAATATTATGCATAGATTTTGAAGTGAAGAGTGGATAGTGAATGCACAAGTAGACAGAACAAACTTAAATTGTGGTATAACTAGTCTGTAATGGGTTTCAGAATCTTTCTTAAGTAAATGCGAACATAAGGCATACATGCTAATACATCTCTAATTAATACAAAGGCTCACCTTGAACAACAGCATCCTTTGTCCACTCTTCAAAAGAATCACAAAAAGCCTTGCTGTCCTTCTCAGTTTTAAATTTTATATTGACTCCTTGGGAGAATGATTTCTGTTTCCAAAAGAAAACTTATTTTCATGAATCATGAAGAAAAATAAACCAAACATCTTGTAACACATTATTGATAAGGCAATATATCAACAAGGGGAAACAAGATATTCAATTTCAAGAATAACAATAGGAATTGATCTCAAAACTACTCAAACATAACGTACCTCTTCTGAGGAACTCGAACTATCAGATACACAGATGAAATGTACTGGCCCCAACTTGAATAACTGAGGAAAAAAAAAAACATAAAAAAAAAAAAAAAAATCTAAACCGATAAAGAAGCAGAGGAACAGAAACATAAGAATGTGAATCGACATTCACCTGAGCAGAAGCGAGATCAAAATTGAAGCAATGGGTCGAATCCGATTGCATAAATCGAAGCTCCGTGACCCCATCAACGCAGGAAAACGTAGCTACAGCTGGAGAGGACGACGAAACGGAAGAAGAGGAGAGATCAGTGACCGAGTCTAGAGAGAACTCCATCTGCTCGAGCTTTTTCACTGAAGAGACCTCCATTATTACAAAAACGCTACGAAGAATGTACAGATAGATACCAGTCTCCTCTTCTGTTTGTGTAAACTGTAAACGAAGCTTTTAAGAATTTTAGGGTTTTTCTTTCTGCCTGAGAGAGAGTGAGAGAGAGATAAAGCCGCCAAAAGGATTAATGAAACGCCGTTTCAGAAACGGTGGCAGTTTCGTAATTTACTTACGACTCTATAGTGAATGTCTACTTTTAAGCCATGTTACCAAAGCCTCTTGAGTCTAGACATGGGACTAATATAATATGAGTGATATTAGTGATCTATGTTGCATAAAAACTTTTTTTGATTAGTTTTTTGGAAACAGAAATCCGTGGAAATACAGAAATAAATAATAGAAACATGGTTTTTAGAAATGTTTTGTTTGGAAACAGGATGGAAACTTCGTTTCCGTTTCGGAAATACGGAAATTGTTTTTAGTTTGAAAATTTAATAAATAAATATTTAAAATATAAAAATTCGTTATACATAGAAATATATAATATTATTAGTATTTTAATTAAATATTTTAATATTTATGCTTTAAATTTTTGTTGTTTCAAATATTCTTTTTAATTTTGTTTTAATATATGGTGTTTTATTTTATATATATATACGTCTCCATTTCCTAATTTTTAAAAAAAATCATTTCTCGTTTCCATGCAACCTAGTTAGCAATTTCATAGATCAAAAAGTTCGAATGTCATGGGATCAACGAGTTCTGCTGCGAAAATAAAAAAGCTCGCATTGGTTTGAAAACGAACGAGATTTTTTATTCTTCATTACAAAAGAGAAGAGATATCCAAAATCATCTACTTTAAAAAAAACAAGTAAAAAACTAACCAACACATATCCTAACTAAGTAGCTTTGCAGGTTTTTTTGTTATGTCCTAGTCCCTTGCATTTGCTACATTGTAGCTGACGTTTTATCATGTCAAACTGCTCAACCTTCTTCATCTTCGGTCTTCCCGGTGTTCTCCTTGTTGGTGGAGGAGTCACGCTAACTAACCCCTCGGGAGCCTCGTCCAGCATCATCCTGTCCATGTTCGGCACAGGTTGAATCGACTCTGCGTACATTAACCTGTGACTCTCTACTGTTAAGTATGTAGAGCAATACTCATATGGGCTTTTCCCTATGCACTGAATCACAGCAAGCGCATGGCTACAAGGTAACCCAGTTAGCCGCCAGGTCTTGCAGTCACAATCACACTGGTTGATATCAACTATGTTGACTGAAGAAGATTCTCCTCCATGAACCTGGAATAAGCTACCTTCTGGTGGTGAAACCTGAAGTAATTGCGCAAGTTCTATTTCTTTCTGTAACTTCTCCTCGTTAGATGGCGTTAGAGCTGTGACCCATTCCCGTGATTCAACCTGATGCGTATAAATAGATTGCATCATCTTTGCTCGAAATTCGTCAATCATTTGGGTGATGGGAAACTCATGTGCTTCAGAAACCCAGCTGTAGAAGTCTAGCCCAAAGGTTGAGTACATCTGGTTATATCTCTCTCCTTGGAACAGCGCATTTGCCCAATGGTGCGGTTCATTCTCTATAACCCAGTTGTAAGCATCAGGAGATATACTTTTTATATTCTCCAATGCACTGTAATAACCCTCTAGTGTTGTTGCATATGCCACAGAGTAGAAATCGTTGAGCATATACCGTCTTGCTTCATTAGAAAATTGCCCCTTCAAGTCCACATTTAGCTTTTCAGCGAGCTGGCGTAGACAATATGCGTGGTGTGCATCTTCAAAGATCTGCGCTATTGCATTCTTCAGACCATTCTGGATATCTGCAACAAATGTGATTCTTCGCGATTCGGACAATGCAGATTTGAGTTGTTCCAAAAACCAAAGCCAGTTCTCTTCTGTCTCTGAATCCACAATAGCAAAGGCTACTGGAAATATGCCATCTTCAGCATCGCAAGCTGTTGCAACGAGCATAACCCCTTGGTATTTTGAGTTTAAGATAGCATTGTCAAGGAAAAGAAGAGGGCGGGAACCTTGTTTAAACCCAGATATTGAAGCATAGAACGATATGAAAAGACGATGGAAGCTCGAATCTTCTTTTGTCATGAAAGTGGCAATACTGCCAGGATTTGTCTCCTTGATCTTCTCACAGATTAAGGGAAGTTGACTATACGCCTCTTTATAAGAACCTTGGAGCTGCTCTCGGGCAATCTCTTTTGCTCTCCATGCCTGTGAGTAATTCAATTGAATACCATACTCTTTCTTTATGTCCTCAGCAATATCCTTGGGCTTGTAGTCTGGGAAGGCTTTCAACTTCTCTTTCAAGATGGTTCTTACCCATCCTCTAGTTGCACGGTAACCAGGTTTGATGACTGCTCTCTCACACGTATGCCTCGGGTTCATTTTCTTGATACATATCAACTGAGTCGTTGATAGCCTCGCTGCAGTGATACGCCATGGACAACCTTGAGCTTTGCATTTAACAGAAACTCGATGGCTGTCATTTTTCTTGTATCTGTAAGCAAAACCATGGGCGATTGAGTACTTGTGCAATGCATCTCTGAATTCAATAAAGGTATTAAACCGTTGATCAACACCCGTGATGACGTTTTCCCACTGCTGTATCGCTGTGTTATGTTTCTGATCAACCAAAACAAAATTGCACGGCAAAGGACTATCATCAGGCATATCCATTTCAATTTGAAAATCATCTGTCATATCCTCCTCGACAACATCTCCTGCAACACAAACTGCAGGTACCACCCCTTCTGATGCTGTTGTCATACTTGACCTGTAGAAGCAATTCGCACAATAGCAACAACAACTTAGACACAACCATACAATTCTAACTATGATCAGGGACCAACACAAGTTCTAGAACAAAGGGACTAGTACTCTACCTACTGGCTGGCATGGTGGAGAGATTTTTGGCACCAGCTTCCACAGGAATGACAAAGATCTCGACAGTCCCTGCATCAGCAGAAAAGGTGACCATGCGTTTGAAATCCTTATCCTTAGAGATGGTAATAAGGGTCTTCTTGTTTCCAGGGAGAAAATACTTAAGAGTCATTGTCTCCAAACCAAACCCAAAATTCTCAGCCAACTCTGACTTGAAATCAGTCATTGAAGTGTTGTGATCAATATCAATCGCAAAAGCATCGCCACCAGAATACGATAACGATCCATCTTTGATAGTCACAAACTCACCACCTGACTGGCATATAGCTATGACTTTGTTGGTGGTGGCCATGACCCAATCAAACCTATAAAAAAACCAAAACCAGACTCTACATTACACACTTCTGGCATATAACACGAACTCTCAAATGTACATAGTTTTATCAAATTTAGCCAACGCCATGGCGGGCACAATAAGAAATCGAATCGTATGCATAAGATATGAACCCTAATTTCCAAAAACGAATCCGAAATTGAATAATATAGATCACAATTCTGATATCAGAAACGACGATCAGAAGGGGATAAAAAAAACAAACCCTACTAACGAACGGAACCAGCTTAAAATCATAGGATTATAAAGTAGCCATTAGAGTACCTAAAACAGAAAGCTCAAGAATTGGGTTCTCTGTTCTGAGAAAACATTGAAATTGCCGAGCTTTTTCTTCTTCTACAGAGTCAGAGATAGAGAGAGTTTGAAACTTTCACGTACGGCCCAAAAGAGAACATCAAAAGTCAAAACGCTGCGTTTAGAACGTCTTAGAAAATAACTTTAACAATTAGCGTAATCTTTGTAGTTGGTGGATAATTTAACGATTGGCCCATCCATCGGGAAACTCACTTTGCAAAACTAAAACATGTTGTTGAGTTTGGGATAGTGCATGCGATGCGTGAGAAACTCGATAGAGATTTTTTTTAGCAGTTTCGGTATTGTAATTACAGTGCTAACATTGGAGATCGATCATCTTTGGAAATATTTGTTTACTTTTTTTTTTTTTTTTAATTATTATCATTCATATCATTGAGAAATACATGAGATTCTAAACCGGTTTGCTACCAGCAACAACAAGCAATTTGAAAAGCAAGTTTTAGACAACCTCCTGATTTATAACCTCGCAAGACGCAGCTCTTTCTGCATGAATTCTCGTGACATGGATATGCTCTATCAAAACATTGATTGTGACTTTGTCCTAATTTATTCATAAAAAAAAAATAAAAATCATTAACAAAATTGTTAGTAAAACAGTAATGGTTAATATTTAGCATGCAAATTTTCAATACAAATGCAAGATCTTAGTATTTTGACTCAAGTGGTGAAAAGTTCATGAATGTTTAGAGAATTATTATTTATCGAATTATTAAAGAAAATTTCTGCATTTGAGAGAAAATCTTGTTTAACTTAAATATATATGTTACCTGATATCACGGGCAACATGATGAAGAAAGCAAACATCATCAATGAAAGTAACATAAGACATGAAAACTTCTTGGTTGCCATAACTTGTTTGAGGATGCAGCAACTTATTTTTGAATATTCTTCAATCTCACGAACAAACAAACCTATAGAAAAACAATGGTAGAACTAAGATTTTCTGGTAGAGGAAGCATTTTAACAATTCATACAAAATTTAACATAATTTTATAAGTAGATTTACCGTCTTTATGATATTTTGCTTGTTACAAAGAACTGGATTTTGTTGGACTACTCTTATGTGCATGCATTTATACACATATTGTAATTTTACAAATAGAAAATATAATACATATATATATATATATATATATATCTTTGACTTATTTTCCATAAGATCTGAATAGAGTTTTTCCACAAAAGAAAATTAGACTAGAAATTTGGTCAAAATATTCATAAATTTAGAATGTTTCCATTAGAGTTTGTGCTGATATGTGTTATTATGTTTTAAATTTTTAATTAAAGAAAAGGCACTTGGTCATCTAACTATTAATATGCTTCCATAAAAAAAATTATATTGACTAAATTTTTATTACTTCAATGACGAAAAACAATTTACGTTTCAACTATACACAGTTTCGCAAAACATAACCATAGGTCCATACTCCATAACTAAGTTTTGCATCAAAATCTCTAATGGAAAGGAGTCAAAGAACATAGGGTACCCAGTTTCTAAATCGGCATACTCCTTCAATTTCAAGGAAAGCTTCCTTGCTGCATCCCAAGAATCAGTTACACTATTACTGTGCATGGCCTTAGAAGAAGAGTATAAGTATTAGATTCCATCTGGATAAGTAAAGAGATAGGAAAAAACATCTTCAACTCAGTAGAGATACCACTACCTTATATGTATTAACACCGCCAGCAACGTATCTTTCAAGCTCATCTAAGATGCTATCTTTGCTTCCACGCAAAATCACTGTGGAGGTGGAGTTACCACCACCTTCATTTGTTGCAATCGTGAGCTAAATACAGCACAAGAAGACAATCATGATCAAAGAAAGACAAAATATAGACTTAGAAGATAGAAAATGACTCTTACTTACCGTTACACCATCAATTTCCTCAACTGATATGGAATCGACATATCCTAGATGATCAGGGCTTGGCAAGAAAAGCTACAATTGTTCAATACATGAAACGAATTAAAACTATCCACCCTTGGATACTCATTCAGATAGTACTGTAGAACCACTTACATGGGAGGGAACAACACCAGCTGTCCGACAAAAATTTGTCATCTCAGTGTCTGAATTGATTGTTAAGACCATTATCCTGCCAAGATTAAAAACAATATCGAGATCCAAATGCAAATGATAAAAATAGCTAAAAGAAGTGCAAATGTCATGGTGATTTGAAATATAATTGCATAACGTTAACTGTGATTGGGTAAAAGAGAAAAAGATTGACAAAAAAAACATTAATTGTGATTTGGTAACTAACATATCTCCAAAAAAAGCATCTTTCTAATTAATTATGTACGAAAATTACTAATTAATTTTAAAAATTTCTAAACCAATCAGAATTTTAAAAAGTAAGAATTTATATCTAAGTATCTAAATTATTATTTTAATAACTATATTTGAAAGATTTTGTTAAGATTTTAAATTATAATTTTCTTATCATCTTTTCTTAATTTTTTTTACAAATTATTTTGAATTATCAAATAATACATATGATAAATAAATATGTAGATTGTAATTTGATTTTTTTTAAATGAAGATATATTACTCAATCTATAGATAAAAAATGTGTGTTTTAATGTTCCATATCACCGGATTGGTAAATCTAAATTTATTTAGTTGATAAATTATAATTTTATTTGCTCACAATTAAAATATAATAATTCTACTTTAAAATATTTCACAAAATAATGATGCAAATACAACAAACAAACAATATAAAATAGTAATATACATCAAACACATTAAAATATTATAATATTCTAAAATATTTAGTATTTAAAAATATATATGTAGATTTACCAAACAGTTGTAAGATAAAATTAAATATTGTCTCAAACAATATAATATTTAAAAACATATATAACAATAATTTTATTATTATGTTATAAATTTTGGAAAAATATTGATCGGGATATCTCCTAATAACTTTGTTATATAAAAAAGCATAATTCACATTCGTTGACTAATAATTGAAGAGAACTGATTTGGTAGGTTTTAATATTTTATAGAACTGTGTCATGACATGCTTTGGTATTATTACTTCGATGACGTAAAACATAACTTGGACCATAACTATGGTATAATTTACGTTTTAACTTGGACCATAACTGTGGTTATGTTTTGGGAAACTGTGTATAGTTGAAACATAACCATAGGTCCATACTCCATGCCAAGACGCCACCAACCATGGAGTTACCGATCTATCAACTTTAGCCACTCATATTGTTCCGCTGCAAACACACACATACAAATTAAAAGAGAGTGCAAACATGTAAATTTAGAGGTCATATTTTCAAGAATAATCAAACCTGATTTGTCATAAGCGATGTAGGCACCGAGCATGATGAAGTGAATCCCACCAGCGTTAAAAGAATAATAGAGCGTGGAAGACGAGCCGCTTTCTTTAAAAGGGAAAGCGAATCTTGAACTATAAGCTTCAAAGGTCTTGTTCTCGGCTTGCAATTCGATCTCATGGTTCCTTCAATCACCATCAAAGGAACTTTAGAAGTCAGATCCTCCATAAACCTACCCCAATAGTCCCAACGTAGCTGGTAAGTCTCATGTATATATATGTGTCTCAGGGAAAGAGCAAGAATAACAATCGGAGCTAGTCCCGTTTGTTAGATAATTAGTGAGACCAAGATCACACACAACCGCTATTCGACCAGGATAACTCGAGGGACTAGAAACCGGCATCGATAGTATCTTACTTACTCATAGCCCATCTTGAAGGATCTCCGCATCGATAGTACTTGGTTTTAGCCCTGCGATAGTAAATAGACAGTGCCTGGTTTCAAGCCTGAATGTATAAGCTAATATATGAAGACAAGAAAAAAAAGAGAGATGAGCCTGTAATGCGAACATGGTGTATGATTCCAGACGTATAGTTGACTATAAACAAGTGAATGTCCTCTGGCTTCATGACTCACTGAGTGCCTCAATGTCCCGGATTGGACAATACTGTTGATACTTGTCGGATCTAATGGCTTCACGTTCTTTCCGATTTGGAACTCATCACCTTTTAAACAACACAAACACTACTTCATTAAATAATATATATAAAAGTAGAGTTTCAGTCTCTCTTTAGGGCATCTCCAACCCTACTCTATTTTAGAGTCAAATCTCTATTATAGAGCAACATTTGCTCCAACCCTACTCTATATATTACTCTAAAATAGAGAAAATGATAGGATTGCTCTATATATAGAGCAACTCTATTCTCACCTCTATTTTTTTACACTAACTCTATTTTAGAGTTGAAAATAGAGTAATACATTAGAGGAAAACAATGCTCTATTTTTGAGTTACTCTATTTTAGAGGAAAAAATAGAAATATACATTGGAGATGGTCTTATTGGTCCACTTGGCAATGCAATTTTAACAAAAAAAAAATTTATATTAAAACACAAATTTAAAAACAATTAATTTTCACATTTAACTTACATAATATAAAACTGAAATCTTTATAGCTTCTCCCTATAAATTATGCATTAACTTTATTTCTCCACTAAGTTAAATTAATCAATTGTATTAAAACAAAACAATAAATTAGAATTGTAACTCTCATTTTTCTAAATGTAATTTTTCATCATTTCTCTTCCTATAAATACTCATTATCTTATTCTATTAGTCTATCACTCTTTCATTCTCTCATCTTCTTCCACTACTCTCAAATATCTTTTTTGTTTTGTTTTGTTTTGTATTTTTTTGTTATTGTTGTTGTATGGGTTATAAAAAATCAAATCAAATATCATTGTAAAAGCTTAGTTTTAGAGTTTGTATGATATGTATATCTTATATATTTATTTTAATATTTTAAAATGTTTATCTCCATTTTTTTTTTATTAACATCTTATAAGTCATTATTTTCATACTTCCTTACAATATTCACCACACAATAAGATCATAAAGTTGAAATGATCCATATGTAATTATCTATTATGTCTCTGGTTATCTCACATATTCATGTATCATTTTTAATAATTTATAAAGATCAATATAATATTTAAAGATCAATATAATTATCTATTTATCCATTTATAAAGACTATTTTGTTTTGTGATCCAATTGATAAATCTGCAGAGATCAATATAATATATATATATATATTTTTTTATGATTTGAGGTTTTTGAAAACAAAAAGAACATAATCAAACAATTGATTTTTTGTGTCTTTAATCAAAATAAAAAATGATCCAAAAAACAAAACATATTCATTTGGAACTTAAATATAAAAATAAAATATAATTTTAAAAATATCATTTTACTAAATTCTCTAAAGATGAAACCATTAGTATGAAATCTAGCACTATAAATTAAATTGATGAGTGAAAACCAAAAAAATATAAGTTATCCTTGGGATTTTAAAAATTATTGAGATTGAAGAATTCATATAGTTTTATAAGAAAACTAATTTAGTTTGTCACTTAAAAAGTAATATTTTTTATTTTGAAATATTATGTGTAAGTGTTGAGTTTATATCAACAAACAACCAAATCATGTGAATTTTGATTCAGCCACTTGGTATTCCTTTTATTTTAGGTTATAAAAAATTAAAATATTTATTGATAATTAAGGACATGTAACTCCATATAACTCAAATGTAACTCCTATCCAATAATTGTATATTAATTCATTCCTCCTACTAACTTATTATCTTTCAAGAGAAATTATTTTTGGTTAAATTTTAATATTTTTTATTTATTTTGGTTGGCTAAACTTATATTCATATTTTGGTTGGCTAAATTAATATATTTCTCATGTAAAATTATTGTTTATAATATATTTCTCATTTCAAAGTTTAAAGCAATATATCATATATATAAAAGTAAGGTTTTGGTCTCTCCTTATTGGTTGATTTTCATTTAATGTTTTCAATTTTTTTTAATTTGCTTTCTAATTGCTTTAAACAATATTTAAGATCCAATAAACACAATACATTTAACTCACACATTAAAATAAAATTATAACTGAAAATAAAATAAATTATGCATTAATCATATTCTACCACTCAATTTTATTCAAACACAATAAATTACTATTGTAACTCCATAGTTCTAAATGTAACTTCCATCATTTCTTATTATATAATAAGCATTCTCTCAATCTATCATTCTCTCATATTGACATTCTTTTACTATCTCATTTTCACATTCTCTCATTCTCTTCTACAATATCTCAAATCATTTTTCGTTTTTTTTTTTGTTATTTTTGATTTCTTATTTTTGTTGTATGGGTTGTAAAAAAAAATGAAATATCATTGTAAATTGTTAATGCTAAATTTTAATTTTAGAGACTACATAATATATATTTTACATTGTTCTTATTTTAAAAGATTTATCTCCTTTATCTAATTTGGATTATTATCTTATAAGTAATCAATCTCTCTTCCTCTCCCACCAATATCAAATGTTGTTATATCTCATATGTATTGTAAGAGTTTGATTCTTTATTTTAATTTAGAAAGTATTATATATATATATAGATATAGATATTACATTGTTCTATTTTTTAAAAATTCATCTCCATTATCTAATTTGGATTACTATCTTATAGTAAACATTCTCTCCTCCTCTCCTACCAATATCAAATGTTGTTATATCTCATATGTGTTGTAACTTGTAAGAGTTTGATTCTATATTTTAATATAGAAAGTATTATATATATTTAACATTGTCTTCATTTTTATTTTATTTATATAAAAAAAATTTTCTTTTATATTTCTTGCTTTTCTAATCTATTCATAGTTATATTCTCTCAAGAAAGTGTCAACTACACCACAACCCACGCGTTGCGTGGGAAAGCACCTAATAATAAACTAAAGTTATCATAGTCAGCTTTCATCAGAGTCACAAGATTCTATCTTAGGGTTGAAGTAACTAAAAAGAGTTGGTGATAAGATTCTTCGTCTTATGCCAGAGTCGGACATGACTAGCATTTATTACATAACACTACTACTACAGCTCTTTAAGAGGAAAAGTTCTATATAATATATATATATATATATATATATATATATATAGATAGAATTGAATTGAAGTGGAATACAAATCACGTAATTATCCAAATCGTCAGGCCATCCATCGGATGATCAATCCCGAACTCCTCTTCGGATTTACTGAGAAAAGCTTGAACCAAAGACTGGTTGAAGTAAGAAACCGGGACAATGTATGATGTATCTTTGTTTCTTCATTCTCTCACCAACGTACACCGCAAGAAACCTTTTTGGCGCCGAACTCACATGTCTTTTGCTCAATGTTGCTGCTGCAGCCGTTATAGAGCGGTCTAGAATCTTCTTTGAAGCATAAATACCTCTAACTAAAGCCATTTGAATCTGAAATTCTTGATTTTGAAGCTTATATGAGTTATTTTAATTGCTGGTTATTGGTGATATGATAATGTTGTTCTGTTTTGTGGATGTATATTATTCAGATCAAAGAAAGGAGTTGAGAAACTTCTCTCAGATCTTTGAAAAATGTGGTCTAAAAGCGTGTGGGGCAGAGAGAATTTCACATTGTTTTGTCCATCTTCATTGTTCTGATCTATCGTGTTTCCATTTTTTTGTTTGTAGTGATTTATGTCCTGTTTCTTGAA
Organism: Camelina sativa; assembly: GCF_030686135.1. Taxonomy (NCBI): domain Eukaryota; kingdom Viridiplantae; phylum Streptophyta; class Magnoliopsida; order Brassicales; family Brassicaceae; genus Camelina; species Camelina sativa. The sequence goes on from NC_141894.1 coordinate 2,882,058, forward strand.
TTTAAGATGGGGAATGGATCTCTGTGATAAGTTATTAAGCTCGATAGAGAGTATAGGAGAGGCAAAAGAGAACATGTTACACGTGAAGTTTCCAAAATAGTTGTAATAAGTGTAAATAGGGACTCTCGTTGTTGAGAGGGAGTCATGTTGATTTGTTGAATGTGGTTGTAAGAGGAGAATAGAGCCTTTTTGAAAACTCCACTTCTAACCTCTCTTGCTCTCTCTATCTCTCAGATTTGGTTTGTTTGTTAGAGATGAGACAAGAAGCGGTTGAAAAAGAGAGAGAAAGAGCAAGTGCAAGCAAACATCACATCCACAGAATATTTTACACAAACATTTCGTCTATGATTCATTCATTCATTCACCGGAGATTCTAGAAATCTTCTTTTTTTTTTTTTTGTGCCTCCAAACGAATCTTCTCTTTTGCCTTCAAGAGCAAAAAGAAAAACACAGATGTAGATTCTAGTTTCAAATACAAAAAAAAAGAAAGTAAACTTATATTTTAAAAAAAAAAAAAAAAAACAATTCATACCTCAAATGCTAGACCCCGTCGGTGGACATCAAGTACGTAGTAGATTTCTGAGGTATGGAAAAAAAAAAAAAAAAAAAAAAATAACCACCAATGATTTTAATCAATCAATCTCAAGAAAGGAAAAATGAACAAATTCAAAATAATAATATACAATGAAATTTTCAAGACTACCTTGACCATTGTAAATCGCATATCCAGCCATGATCCATAAGTCTCCATCAAAATTCTGAGAGAGAACTTTACCGTTGGTGCTACCAGACGATGAAGAAGAGAAATTGCGGCGAGAGCGAATCGATCTCCACCCCTGTAAGACTTTTCGTCAATCGATCGAACACAAGAGAAAAAAAAAAAAAAAAAAAAAAAAACAAAGTGGAGGTGGGGGAGATAACAAACAATTATGATAATAATCATATTTCTCGATCGATCTCTTACCTGTGCAACGACAGATCTCAGATTCGGCGTCATTGCTCTGAAAACTAGGGTTTCACTCTTCTGTCTGATTCTTTCGTCAAAACGGGGAAAAGCAACGTGGTGGGTGGGTATTGGGTTCAGTTTGGGTGGGTATTGGGTTCCGCTTTTTTTGCCCAGGGCAACTAGTTGGTGGGCCAAAGCAACAATGGGCAAATTCATGATCCTCTACTAGTTGGTCGATGCACGTGATAAGGAGGTAACAACTTTTACACACGAGTTTCTGGGTAATAGGAACCAACCGGGGGGAAATTGGTTACAGATGCTACACAAGTTTACAGGGTCAGATGGGGACTAGTGAACCATTCGCAACCTCATTCACGTCGCTTCCGAAGAAAGAAGGGTAGAGAAGAAAAAGGAGAAAGGCCAGCCTTGTAAACTAGGGAAAGAAAGATTACTCGGACCGAATTATAGATCATAGGAGGAAATTGGATTTGCCACCATGATTCCCTTCTTCAGGGATCAATCTAATTATAAACATACTCCAATCTAAACAGATTTGATTTAGCTATTAAAACATTACCTGTTAGCATATTAATGTAAAATGAACTAAATTAACACAAGTCCCGATTTATACGTGGTTCCCTCCTCGTTAATTTATTATATGTTAACCATAATCAGCTTATATGTTTACATAAGCTGATTCTCTTAACTCGTGCCACAAATCAGATATCATATGTACATCAAATAACACACACACATACATAAATTCGAAAGGCAACTCCATAATTTATAACGTCTGACTGGTCCACGAAATACAAATTAGCTTACAGATTATTAGAAAAATTCCAACACAAGCATCCAGCTACGGACGGCCCCCATCGGATTCCTCAAATCTACTCTCTGGCACTCTGCACTGAAAACACAACAACAACAACAACAACAAAGGTAATGCAAATGAAATAAACGCAGTAGTCACAGTGTGTCATCCAGAAGCTTCTTGATTTTTGTTTTTACCTTTCTTAAAAACTCTTCTATCTCATCTTCTCCTAAAAGATCCCTGAGGGGATGTTTTGTTACCACCACACCTTAATACCACACACATGTACACACACACACACAATTAAACAAGAAAATTTAATCGAATTCAATTCAGGTAAGAGAACAAATTTTCTCTCACTCTCGCTCTCTCAGGATCCTCCATACCAAACAAATATCCCCCCATCAGGTAAAGACCTCGTTTTGCTAAACCACTACCATTAGTGGTGAGCCATGATAAAACCGTCCTGCCTCCGCTCTTAGACTCTACCAATCACAAATCAGATATTTTTGTTTTACTTTCCGTATACAAAACACAACCAAAAAACGAACCGATCGAATTGTATAGATCTGAGAGAGAACTTTACCGTTGGTGCTACCAGACGATGAGGAAGAGAAATTGCGGCGAGAGTGAATCGATCTCCAGCCCTGTAAGACTATTCGTCAATCGATCGAACACAAGAGAAAAGAAAACAAAAAAAACAAAGTGGAGGTGGGGAAGATAACAAACAATTATGATAGTAATCATATTTCTCGATCGATCTCTTACCTGTGCAACGACAGATCTCAGATTCGGCGTCATTGCTCTGAAAACTAGGGTTTCAGTCTGGTTCTTCCGTCAAAACGGGGGAAACTATAATCTTTTTAATATGTCATTCAAATACGTATGAACTTTTTAAAATTTAAATTTAGGCTAAAAGGCCCACCAGATTTTATAATCTTTTAGGCCCAAAAAGCGGAAAAAAAAACATAAAATGTCTATCCAACTTCTACTGGTCGGGTCGAGTAAAAACCCGGAAGATTCGCCTGACATCAGCGTTTTAGGAGATGCATGGACCACCGTTTAGGAGCTTTAAACCGCAGTTACCACGGCTCTGTTCCGTTAGAGATCAAAGTGACGGCGAAGAAGATAATAGACGACGTCATCCGATCGTCATGGTCGTGGAAGAGAGGCAGATGTCGACGAGGGAAGCGGTTGCGATTCAAGAAGCAGAAGGAGATGGTCAGAGAGTAGGAGAAGGAGAGCTTAGTTGCTGCGCTTGCATGGTGAAAATCAAAGGCGCATATATCTTTCTCACCTTGTGGTCACACGTTTTGTAAGCTCTGTTCTATATTCCTTTTGGTGTATATTCCTTTTGCAAATTTGAGTTATTAAGTTGTTGACAATTTTGATCGATATCTAACTTGTTTCTAAATCTCAGGTACTTAAATTTGTTGTATGACCAAAAAAATAACTTTGTTATAGTATAAAAAAGCACAACAGAGAATCGTTTTCCATAGATTGACTTTTTTAATTTAAAAAAAAAAAATGATTAGGTAAATTTTTAATGGGTTGAATGTTTTACAGCAAAAATGTTTAATTTGTTTAACCACTATTTTGGAGATGAATGGGTTGAATAATATCCAGTCTAATTTTACTCAACTTAACTGTGTCTGACATACTTTTAGTAACCGACAATTTTAAAACTACAAAGTTTTGTTAGCAGAATCCCCAAAATCGAATACACTATTGACGTTAGGATCGTGAGAAGCACATATGTAGTTCACACAATAAGATTAAAGATACAATGATTGTATGTTCAACCATCATTATTTACAAATCGTAAGAATGAGAACCCATTTCTACAATTAAGATAAGATTTTGAAGGGTATATTTGTTAATTTTTTAAAAAATAGGAGCATGTTTGGTAGGATTTGCCAGTTGAAATCCTACAAATTCACAAATTGGTATGATTAGTTATTTCGGGTTGTAGAATCATAACCAATGCTCTTGTCGTTAGCGGTGCAACATTAGTTGAAGTCACAAAGTTGAAATCCGGAACTAAATACAAGGCTAGCGTCTCGGCTTTTGGGCATGAATGTGACTTAGCCCTCTTAGTCATTGATGATGAAGACTTTTGGAAGGATTTGAAACCGCTGAAGCTTTTTGGGAAGATGCCTACAAACCGTGTGCATCGTTGGATATCCTCTAGGTGGTGATGGTCTATCCATAACAAGAGGAGTTGTCTCACAATCGAAGCGCACTCAAACTTCCAATTACCTAAGTAGATGGAACCATAAATTCTGAAAACAGTGGGGGCCTGTTTTTGTGGGGAACATGGTAATTGGAGTGGCCTTTGAGAGTCTGAGCGAGGGAGACAATATCGGGTAAGTATTGAAATATATTTACATATAATGTAAAATATTTGATTGTGTTTTGATAGTAACTGATTTTGCATAGTATATATTCGCACAATATTGATTGTGATTTGAAATATAATTGCATAACATTAATTGTGATTTGGTAACTACTATATTTGCGTCTATGATTTTGTAGATTTTTGTGCTGATTTAATGGATCCTAGCTAATTTTTTTTTTTTTGCGGATACGTCATTCCATCTCCAATTGTGAATATTTTCTTAGTAAGTGTTGCCAACAAGGGAGGAGGGTTTTGTTCACTTGACATTTGTTTCCAACCAATGGAGAATGCTATGATGTGAGACTACTTAAAGATGAAGAAGCATATGACCGGCATTTTAGTGACAGAGGTTAGTGAGCTTTCACCAGTTGTCTCATTTTTTATTGTAATTTGGTATTAACTGATTTTGCATAATATATTGATTGTGATTTGAAATATAATTGCATAACATTAATTGTGATTGGGTAAAAGAGAAAAAGGTTGACAAAAAAAAAACATTAATTGTGATTTGGTAACTAACATATCTCCAAAAAAAATTATCTTTCTAATTAATTATGTACGAAAATTACTAATTAATTTTAAAAATTTGTAAACCAATCAGAATTTAAAAAAGTAAGAATTTATATCTAAGTATCTAAATTATTATTTTAATAACTATATTTGGAAGATTTTGTTAAGATTTTAAATTATGATTTTCCTATCATCTTTTTCTTAATTTTATTTACAAATTATTTTGAATTATCATATAATACATATGATAAATAAATATGTAGATTGTGATTTGAATTTTTTAAAATGAAAATATATTACTCAATCTATAGATAAAAATGTGTGTTTTAATGTTCCACATCGCCGGATTGGTAAATCTAAATTTATGTGGTTGATAAATTAATAATTTTATTTGCTCACAATTAAAATATAATAATTCTACTTTAAAATATTTCACAAAATAATGATCTAAATACAACAAACAAACAATATAAAATGATAATATACATCAAATACATTAAAATATTATAATATTTTAAAACATTTAGTATTTAAAATATATATATGTAGATTTACCAAACAATTTTAATATTTTATAGAACTGTGTCATGACATGCTTTGGTATTATTACTTCGATGACGAAAAACAATTTACGTTTCAACTATACACAGTTTCGCAAAACATAACCATAGGTCCATACTCCATAACTAAGTTAAACGAAAATTGTCACAAAATCCATAAACAAACCTCTTAACTCTAACTCTAATCTAATCTAGTACCTGAACTCTACTAAGTACTAATTAAACTCTAAAATTTAAATATTGAATTCTAGACTTGAACCTAAATTAATAAATTGCAATGTGGAGTGATACTGTAGTAATCTATTAGTCTCTTATCTTATTATATAAAGTATGGTTTCAAAAGTTACTAATTCATAAGATCGCGACATATGTCAAAATCTTATGATGTTGTAAATTATTAAAATAATAATTAAAAATTATATTAAATTATATAATTTTGTAATTTTAAAGAAAAAAGAATCGTCTGCGTTAAATTGAATTCCTTGGCTTAATCTTAAAAGAAAAAGAAATTATCATTAAAATTTTACAATAATTAAACTTATACAACAAAAATCCTACGTTATACTGAATTTTTTGGCCTAATCTTGAAAGAAGAATAATTTAAATGTAAATATATGTATTCTGTTAGATCTTTGTCATATAAATAAAGAGGAAGACGTCATTATGATGTATCATACTCAATTAGAATTTTCAAACATAAGCACTACAGATGGAAACCAAAACTGTGAAAATAATGAAAAGTCAGCCAAAAAAAGGAATAGAACCATTATGAATAATGATCAATTTGTTATGATGGACAAAACGCTTACCGATGAACCTCATATGCGACTGAAACTAGCTACGCTTCAGGCATGGGTCGACAAACTAAATCAATGCGTAATTATAAGACTCATATTCAGCTTCACGTACATATTTTTTTCATAATTGACTAATATTATTTTATAAAATCTAAGGACCCCAGCTTACAACTATGCAGCTAAGAAAATGACTTTTTTTTCCGAGACACTTTCATCTAACAAAAACATATATTTCAAGTTTATTACAAACAATCAAAAGAAGTTAAAACTAGCAAACATTCAAACCCATCAATTTAACCACAAAAATGTCTTGCAAAAGAATCTAAGAGATATCTTACGCTAATTATATTATATGTGTTTTCTCAATTAGATTTTGACATGTATAAACAAAAACATAATACATTAAGCATGTATACTGTTATTAATCAAGAAGTAGTGAATAACAAATCTAAAAAGAATAACATAAGTTATGTCAAAAGAATTATTATATTTGAAATGTAATAAGAACATCTAATTAAGAAAATACCATTATATCTACATAAAATTTACATGTTTATATCAAAAACTTTAATCTTTGAATTTTTTTCTGATATAATTTTGCCGATCTGTTTTGGGTCTTTTATTCGTGCGGGTTCTTCAATGGAAGCTATTAGATGCAATGAAATGGAATCAAAGTACATAAAACCCGCTAAATTAATCGAGGATGGAGACACTAATGTAGCTAGGTTCCAAAAGTAATTCTACAGTTAGTAGCGTTATAAGTTTCAAATATTAGTCGGTGGTTGATGTATTTGGTCAAAATCTAGAGTGTTCTCTTCTGGAAAATGTCATGAATTCTGGTACTGAAACAAGAGCTGGACCGAGTAATTGAGAAGCGATTTTGTAATTTGGAAAGTTGGAACGGTAAACCATTATAAAATTGGTTTCAAACCTGATTTATGTGGTTTTCTATCGGATTTGGTTCGTAAACCGTTTAAGTCCAGGTATATAGAGAAATATATGAGAACTTTTGATTCGGGTAGAAATAGGTTGAGAACTTACGACTCGAGAATATTTGAGATGAGGTCATAGTTCTAAATAGTTTGGTACAATGTGTTACTTCTGAGGAGTAAATAAGACATCAATCCTTAACGTGATTATGACATATATCATGTTTTTGATTGTTAACAAATTTTTTTTTTTTGTTTATTCAAATTTTTATTTTTCTTATGTTATATTAATTTTTTTTTTCAATTTCTCAACTTTGTTTGGGTTAGTCCTAAAATCATTGTAATAGAGTAGAAAATTTTCACCGATTGTTCATCCAAAATAACTTTGGAGTAAAAAAATTAATAGTTAAAGAAATTATGTCACAAAACAGTTTTAGTAATTATAAGAACTATAATTATGCCAAGCAACATAAAATTTGTTTCATTTGTCTAAAAGACATTTTATAAGTGGTGATAAAGAGCATACTTTAACAATAAAATAATTTATGATTTAAGAGCATATTTTTAATGCTGAAAACATATAGTAAAATTGTACATGGTTACTACATTATATGTTGCTTTGATGAATTCTTTGCATATATATTTTTTTTTGTAATAAGTTGTGAAAAGTTTTTGAAATTTGACAATAATAATATTTTTAATGATGAGTATTTGGCAAAAGTTTTGGTGGGATATAATTTAGCTTTAGATTATTTTAATTATTATTATAATATATTAAAAATATAAATAAGTGTACGAAGGTAAATACAAATATGATTTTGGTGGGATATAATTAGCTTTAAAGTATTGTAATAATTGTTATAATTTAAAATATAAATAAGTGTATGTAGGTAAATACAAATATGATTTTTTTCTCTAACTAAAATTATTTATATATTTACTTAAAGAAATAAAATTTCTTAGGATTTATTCTCTTCAATTATTTCAGTACCCGCACATTGTGCGGGTCCTTATCTAGTTTATTATATTTTTTTTTTGCCAACAAATTAGTCCCTTCTCAAACCAAAGCAACACTAATAACCGGATGAACCCAAAAGCTCCGGTTCATCCTTTGGTCCGGTCTGATCTAAATAATCGCCATACGCACCGTTTTACTGGCCTCTCCTAATCAGAATCATCGGATTACACAACTCAGTAACTCACACAGAGGACAAGCAGAGGAAGAAGAAGAAGAAGAAGAAGGAGAAAAGGATGAGTTGCGCTACACCAGCGCTTCCTCCTTCACTCTTTACTAATGGGTCTCTCTCGTCTCCTCAGAATGTCTCCGTAAGCTCCAAAAATACAATCTCTTTTTTTTCCGAATTGCGACTTCTCTGCTGGCTTTCGAAATGCCAAGGAAGTCTTATTTTGTGATTTTATCTGAATTTGTGTGTTTTCAGATGAATAGCTTAAACAATTTGGTGAAAGTTAGTGACTCTGGTGGTTTTAAATGGCGCCTTGTGATAGCCTACGATGGCACAAAATTTGCAGGTTCGTCTTCTCAAAACTGAAACAAACTTTTAAGTGTATTATTAGTTCGTAGCAGTTCAAAAGTGCACAGTCCTAATCCTCAGGAGTATATTGTTTACCTATAATAGAGTTGCATCATAGACTCCATATGATTATGTTAAGGATAAAAATCGTAACTTTTCTTGAAATTTCACTTGAATCTGCGTGACAAAGATTTCTTGTATACTTGAAAGCGTACTCAAGATTTCTCCAAATTGTAGTCTTTAAGTTTTGGATTTTGCTCCTACTTGATTGTTGGCTTCAGGTTGGCAGTATCAGGAGTCACCACCAACGATCCAATCAATGTTAGAGAAAGCCTTGATTCATATAACAAAGCTCGAAAGAAAAGAGCTGCATCTTGTTGGAGCAGGCAGGACCGATGCTGGTGTTCACGCTTGGGGTCAGGTTCGGCTTAATTCCCAAATCTCTCTTTCTGAACTCTTTAAGAAATTTTGATCTGACCACAAACTCTTTGGCCAATCTTGTTTTTTTCTCCTTCAGGTAGCTCATTTTGTCACTCCTTATAATTATACTAGTTTGGATAGCATTCACGCTGCTTTAAACGGACTTCTCCCTAAAGATATCCGTGTCAGAGAGATGAGTGCAGCGGTTCCTGAGTTCCACGCTCGCTTTTCTGCCTCTAGCAAGATTTACCGCTACCAGATATACAACGACACTTTCATGGACCCGTTCCAGCGTCATTGGGCATTCCACTGTGCTTATAAACTGAATGCTTCTAAAATGCAGGAAGCTGCTAAACTTTTTGTCGGAAAGCATGATTTCTCTGCATTTGCTAATGCTACACGGGAAGATGGAATGCCTGATCCTTTGAAGACTATATCCCGCTTTGATATCATTCAAATGGTAATATTTCTTAATTCTTGAAAAAGTTAGGAAAAGGGTCATATGCTATAACCTTTGATGTGTTTTGGTGTTTAGGGATCTCTTCTACAGCTTGAAGTTGAAGGATCAGGCTTTTTGTACAGACAAGTGAGAAACATGGTTAGTTCTATGTTCTCTTTAACGATGCTTGACACGGCGAAGTAATGTTTTTAGTCTGCTGAGTCCTTCCACATTTGCAGGTAGCTTTGCTGATTCAGATTGGAAAAGAGGCATTAGATTCAGATATTGTTCCAATGATTCTGGAAACCAAAGACAGGAGAGAGCTTGCAAAGTATACAACTTTGCCTGCACCGCCTCATGGTCTTTGTCTTGTGTCTATCAAGTATAAGGAAGACCATTTAAAGCTTCCACTGGATTGTCCTGTAACTAGTTTTGGTAGACATCACACTATAACAAGATGTAAACTTCCCTTCTATTAAATCATTCTTCTGTTTAACATAAGAAACTGAAAAAAAAATAAAACATTGTCTATTTACTTCTCTGCAAGACGACTACAATCTTCATAGGATCAAGCTAAACATTTTGAGTGGAAAGTCCTGATACTATGTCTCAAAGAAACGAAGCTCAACCATGAATTCTTTCTGTTTTGGGGAGTACCAAGCAACAGCCTTGGCAGAAGCAAGCACTTGAATAGCATACTCCATAGCAAATACTGTCTTATCTACAGTCACGGGGTTAGCTCCATTCTTCAGATCAATCTGAATTCCAGACTCCACTCTGAAACTAAACGGTCCAACAATCTGCAACCAAATCCGTAGAATATTATTACGAATCAAGCAGCCGAAACTATGAATTTAAGAATTTGTTTTTGTCTGATAGACTATTTGCTCAGAGCAGTATATACTTTCTTTTACCTGTTGCTGTAAAGAAACTAATACTTCAGGGCAGATTTTTTGAAATGCTTCTAAACTAGGCTGCCGAGAATTTAAGAGATCTTGTGCGACGCTAGTGGCACCGGTAAGAAACCTCAAACCATGAGGAAAGTCTAATCTAGCATGGAAACGGGTGAGATCAAAGAAGTTCTTCTGGAAGCTTCCAAATTGAGCTGTGAGTGATGCCCGTCCTAAGGCATCAGCCATGAATCCGGAATTTACAGATGGAATATGAAGAGAGAGCCCTCCAACACCCTCAGAATCATTCTCAAATTTTGATCTGACTGAATTTTCACCATATGCAGCGGTCATCACAGAGCCTGTGGGATTGATGAAACTTATTATTAACACCAAATAGATCATCAAAAAGACCAGTGCTTCCTAAGCAGAGTGCTCACTCAAACATAAAACTTTCAATCAGAGGATAACAAATTAGCTATTCAATAGCCGTAAGAAACTAAAAAATCCTACAAATTCACCTTTTGCATCACTGATTTTGTCACATCAAATATTAGAGTTGCAGAATTCAGATAATCAGAGTTGCACAAAAATGTGTTAGAGAAATCACAAAACATCCAGTCTTGACAAGAAAAACACTTCTGAAGTGAGTCGAATAAACTTATCTTACCGATAATCCCAGATACTGCAACATGAGGACTACTGAGGAAGATGTCAAAGGGCTTGCAATTTTCAAGCTTTGGAGTGGTACCCCTCCAGAGATCCATGTTTGACCTATAGGAGACTGCAGATTTTAGAGACAATCCAGGAAGCAGAGACGGTGGAGGCACTTCCATTGTATCAGAATTAAACTTCTTGGGTGATCCACTGTTATGGTGTAAACATAAATGGTAACTTAGACCAGACTCAGCAGGAAGAGAAGCTAAATCTATAGCCATTGAGAGTGGCACATCCCAATATTCACCATGTTTATCCACAAATAGTCCAGGCCAAAACGCCTCTGCTGTCAGATTGTGAAGAGGAAACTGAAACCCACGAATAAGGAGAAGTGAATCAGAACAATGGAAATCACAAGTCTAGTTCCATATTCCAAAATCAACAAATAAATCACAATTCCAACCAAAATTGAGGAAGATCAATAGCATCAAACAAATCAAAAAAGAAGGTAAGAAAGATAATTTGCCTTGTGATTGAAGATAGCCTTAGCCCTAGGAGTCTTCTTAAGATCACCTTTGTAAGTATCATAGCTAAGAAGCAAAGTATCATCTGGTGTTAACAACAACTCAGAGCAAAAACCCAATGCATACAAAGACTTGTCCTTCAAATGCTTGCCAATTGCGTTTAAACGAGAAGCTGCTGTAGACGACGAAGCCCTTCGACCAAAAGCTTCATTCTTTTTAACCTCCGATACGAATCTCTGAACATCGAATTGGCCCAGAAGAGACACAAACCTTTGGAGTTAAAAAAAAACAAATCAATCATCGAGCTTTCACAGAAACTATCAGGATAAAGTTAGGATTTTGAAATTGGTACCAGTTATTGGAGAAAGGAAGAGTGAGGACTCTTTGAAGAGAGAAACCACCACCGCCGCCTCCATCTCCGGTGTTGGAACGGATAGAGGAGAAGGAAGGGATGAGAGGTGCGGCCATGAATCGGTGAAAGAACTCAACTTGCTTTGAACGAGAGAGATGAGTGCCTCTGGAGAGACCTAGAGGAAGAGGATCGTCTGAAACAGCTCGTGCGGTGGCCTCGAGCGTCACCGGAGTCGACATATCGAGGTCCCAGATGTCTCCCTCGGCGACCCATCTTAGTCTATTCATCGCCGTCGTTTACACCCGCCGTCGCTCGATTTCTACAACCAGCTGAACTCGGGATGACCAAACAACAGTCTTACTCTGGATTAGTCCAATGAACACCTTGCCGTTTTCTATTTTCGTAAAAAGAATGCCTGCCGTTTTTATTTGGACCCCAAAGTCTATCGCGGAGCATTTACGTGACTGCGACTGTTGATCTGATAAATTTGTGTGACAAAAAAACGCAAACGCAAACGATTTTGTCACAAACAACGTTGCTCCAAGATGAACTAAACTAGATATATTGATACTAGTAAAGTAAAATAGAACAGATAATTTACTAAGGGAGTTTGAAAATTCATCTTAACCTCGATAATAAACAATGAAAAACAAAAAAAATGAAAAATAAATAAACACCTTTTTATTTCCATGGGTGTCCTGCACTAAAAAAATGAGTGGCCAATCTTCAAAATGCGGATTTAGATATATTCTATTTCTTTTTCATTCAAAGTTTTTTTGTATACTCTATATAGTATTATGGGACTTTGGAAGTTATGTAATTTTAGTAATCTGAATGTGAATCCATCTTAGGACCCCAAAAATATATATATTACAATGTACATAATATTGATTTATCATTTATCAATGTGGAACGATTGAAATGTGCTATATGTGATATATTTTCCGTGGCAATTAACTTGTTACAAAAGCTTTAAATTCAAAGTTTGCTTTTTTTTTTTACGATAATTACTAGTGCCTATGTAATGATTAAAATAACTGCAGCTAGCGACAAATAATCTCTTGATACGTTCTGTAGTGTTTTTATATATTCTAAGTGAATATAAAAATGTTAAGAAGTGAAAAGTTCTTTTTAATTTGGTTGGTGGGGTGTTTCCTGCATGGTTCCTCTAGGATTCCAACTTGTCCCAGCCTTATATATAAAGGGACCTTGAGTTTTGAACCCTAAACCATCAGACTCACCTTCCTTCACATGCTTATGTATCTTTAGATATATACACGCAAAATACATCCCTCTCTCTCTATCCCTCTCTCTCTCCCTAGCTAAAGGATCATAATGGGAGGTTCGTGGCGTTTCTTCTTTAGCTTCTTCGGTAGCTTCAAGGCGTGGTGGCGACGCAGACAGAGATCAAACCAGGCAGGAACGGATGATGAGATGTATGGTGAAGATAGTGAGGCCAACTTCTATAATTGGTACCTCGTCGAACCAGCTATTAACCGGAGATCCACTGATTTTATCAAAAGGTTCCACGAGACTCGCGACTGATTCTTCTCTCACCTTTTCAGCCTTCACCAGCTCCGCAACGTTAATTTGTAGCTTGAAAGAAATTTTGTTTCTTTCTTTTGTTCTTTCTGTTTTTGTCTAGCTAGTGTATATGTTTTCTATGTGATTTTAATAAACATAATCATCATTTGGTTAAGTCGTCTGTCCAGTTTGCTTATGTGGTTTTCTCTATATACAATACGTTATATCATTGCATACAATTCATATTTACACTTTCACTATGTTTTGGTGGAACTAAAGTATCCAACCGGTTGGTCGTCTTAAGATAACTTTTAATGCGTAATTAGCCACTTTACCCGTGTCTAAGTGATTTTACCGCGCACCTATCACAACTGCACTAAAACAAATATAACCGTACGTCTTAGAATGAATGAGTATGATGACTATATAATTAGTCTCCTCAAACTAAAAAGAAAACAAAGCTTCCCCCTTGGAATATAATATAGTAAATAATTCACATAGAGTTTACATAAAGCTGTTAATGAGAGGATTGATTGTAATGCATGTACAAGTATCGGTGAGAGGAATTAGTATGTATCCGATTGGTCAACATTAGTCTTAAAAGTTATATATTTTAGATAGGACCATCGATATCTTTTTCTAGTAAAAGTTATCTTGGAAAGCAAGAAGATTTGTTCTCGAGGTTAAACTTAGGGAATAGATCTAAGAGATGATTTTTTATAAAACTATATAATCTGATAATATATCTACTCCCGTTTTGTTAAAAAAAAAACACTATTTACATTTATTACTATGATTTTTGGATAATATGTGACTTCACTAGACAAGTTGAAGGAAGAGGTATATAATATAAGTTGGCCAAATAATCAGTCCGTTCTTATTATAAGACGATATGCACCATATAATCGAAACCAAAACTCACTTCTTTATACAAAACTTTTGGAAAAGGAAAACGAATATATGGTACGTAGAAAGAAGAAGCTTTTGTAGCTAGGCACGAATCGATACAAAAGCAACGAAAGAATCAGTCAGAGCTCGATATGCTTATAATCGAGAAGAAGAAAGAAGATATTTGTGTTTACTAATAATACATGTGCGGTGTGCCTAGCTCCTTTTTCTAGTAGTATATATTTTGTATCCCCAACTTTAAGCCAGCTTGAAAGCACTCCTTGGTGGTTAAGTATCCTCCATTCTATATATAGGCTTAGTCACTTTCTTACCCTTTCTAAAATTCTTACCTTCTCCCAAGTTTCTCGCCTTAGGATTTTTTTTTTTGTTTTTCAAAACCTTTTGGGAACATGTCCTACGCCTTTTACTTTTAATTAATCATTCTCTTTGTTTATATGATGAGAAAATATAATATTTGTTGTTGTCAAAATAACGTTTGTAGTTCACATGACCCCAAATTCTCTTGATGAAAAAGAAAATCGTATGATTAGACGATACATACAATCTAGAGTAATAAGTAACTTTGCTATATATTCCAATTAATATAGCTACACATTCGATTCCTCGTCAAAAGTATATATTGCGTTGGCTTAGATTAATAGTACCTAAGATGGTCCGTAAGGTCAAGTAAAGGAGCAAGAACCAAATCCCAAAGTACATCTCAACGTACAAAAAACTCCTACTTTTAATGTGTGCCCATCATTATTTCTCTAGAAAGGGGAACTACCCACGGAAAATATATATCAAATTTGTTAACTCAGCATATATACCGAATACAAAAGACGAGAAACTACTACATAACTAGTCAGGTTCCATACCTTCTTAATATATATGTGCAGAGCGTATATAACCCCTCCATAATGCTATTAATTATGTACTAACTAGAGTCTAGAGTAAATATTGGATAAAAAAAGTTTCGTACTAAATAACAGTAGTTAATTAAAAGAAGAAGAAAAAAAAAGTTTGATGGTAATGCAAATGTGGTTTGTTTCTCGTGTCTCTTTTCACCATTGTTTACATGACCAAACATCGTTTAATTATGGAGTTTCTTCAACTACATATTCAACGACTCTCTCATCTTGGTGTGTAACCTCAATTCCGTTGTCAAGCTCTATTGTTAGATCTTCGTCTTGTTTGGTGTCATGTGTTTGTTCACACATGCTTTCTACCGTTTGTTGATCAACATCTGGTTTTGTAACCGCCTCTTCATTGTCATGGTGCGCAGCATCCGCAACAAGTTTCTGATCAGTTTCGCTAACACTTTCAATCCGAACCGATGATCTTTGAGATACACCTCCATCAGTTTCATTGTTAACATCATCACGTCGAACCGATGATCCCTGATGTGCAAAAGTGACGGCATCATGTCGTATGTTTGGTTGATACCAGTTCTGCTGCGTCATGAATGGTAAACCATATGAGCAACAAATCCGCAGTAATACCATTAGTAATATTTGAAAAGAGTTAATCAAAAATCCAATACTATATGGAAACATAAGTTCTAACCATGTGTGTTGTTGGGTAAGCTCCGTAAGGATTATGATATGGATTGTGATACATGTAGTAAAAATATTGTCCTCTAACGTGATCCCTGTACATATTAAAAAAAGAAAAATCCAAAGAAATTAGATGAAAACAATATTCAGTTTTAAACAAACTTATATTGAACTTACCAGACAGGGGGAGGACAAAATGGAAATGGTTGCTGATATTGATGTGGTGGTCTCACCTGATTTAAAGATCCTGAAAATTTAAAAATTATGGAAAACATAAATTTATTTGAGAAATTTTCGCTACAGCAAAAAAAAAAAAAAAAAAAACTCGAATTAAAAATAGAAGAAAAATTAGAAGAAACCAGTTTGGTTAGGAAGGTTCATGTTTTTCTTTGCAGCACCACGAGTAGCCAAATTGCAATTGGTTGTTCTCCCATCAATGACCGGGGTCGGATTTTCAAGAGCTCTAACTGCAGACTCTGTCTCTTTAAAAGTAACCTAAAATTTAATATCCCAAAAACAAAACAAATTTTTATAAATAGAGTGAAATTTTTGAGATTATAAAACATCAAAAGCATTGAAGATATAAAAGATAAGTACAGAAAAAAAAAACATGAGAATATAAACTCCAATATAAACGAAATTCTTATGAGAAATATAAACGAAGTGTTTTTTTTTTTTTAAAGTGATTGGATATTAGCAAAAAAAACCCTAATGATATCTCTAGCATTAAATATCATATATACAAAACGTTTTACAAATTTTAACCTACGAGGAACACGTCTTTAATTTGTTCAAAGGATATCTATAACAATTAATTAGAAGAAAAAAATCGTATTATACATACAAACAAACGTGAACATAGTCACAAGGCACACAACAACAAATATACTTTTAAAAGATATATCAAACCTAAACATGAGAAAGTACGTAATTCACAAGAAGCATGCAAATTGCAAAATAAATTGTTCATCATATATGAAACAGAATTAGGGAAAAAAAAAATATACTTACAAAACCATAGCCTTTGGATCGTACAGGATTAGTTTCACAAACAACGTTAGCATCAATCACTTCTCCGAATTGTTCGAAGTGTGTTTTCAAATCTTCTGCTGTTGTTCTCCATGTTAAATTCCCAACAAAGATCTTATTAGGCTGATTCGTTTGAGACATGATGAATGAATGAAGCTCTCTAAGAGAAAACAGAAGTTGCAATCGTTGTTAAAGAGGAGTTTAGTAGTGGTATTTATAACGAGAGAGATTAGGTAAAATTAGAGAGATTAGTTTCCTAATAGAAATATAAGTCAAATATTTAGTTAACCTTTTTTTTTTTATTCTTTGACTCTTTTTTTTTATTTCTTTTTATTTTGGGTTTGGGTAATGTCGTCTCCCTCTCTGATATGGCCTTATCTAGTATCTTCTCTACACCTTTACCGTTTATTTTATTTTCCCACTCTCTCTACTCTCCTTAGCTTAGAAGAGGCGAGAACAAAGGAAGAGTAAGAGAAGAGGGAGAAATGTTGGCGAGAGCTCCACCACCGTGTTTTAATTTTCCGGCGAGGAATAATAATAATATCTGTAATCGGAGTGAGATTGTTCGGTTGTTTCGTAACCGCGGAGGCGGAGGAGTGGTAGCTAGTGGTGGTTTCAATCGGCGGCCGTTGGAAACTTCGAGCTCGTACGACGATTCCACCGACGACGGATTCGTAATCATCAGTGCGGCGGATAAGGATAATGACTTTTCTCCTCCTCCTCCGCCTTCTTCCGATTCGATTCCCTCAGGTAATAATATCATATTTGGTTTGATTCTTTTGTTTTCCTCCTCGAATTGTGGTTTTTGTGATTGATGATTTGATATGGTATTTGTAGAATCTGGGAGAAGAAACGGTTCGCGTTCGAGAGGTGTAACTGCTAGTTTCGGAAGGCTAAAGGCTCAGAAAGTGAAAGCTCTTGTTGGAAAGGTAACGCAGAAGAAGCAGCATATGAGTCACAGTGAGGAGGACGAAGATGAGGATGGGGATTTTGCCTCTGATGATGGGGATTTTGCCGAGGATGAAGGTTTTGTTGGTTCATCGTCAATTCTTGATTTGATGAGGAAGAAGCTCGCTATGAAGGCTATTCCTAGATCAGGCAAATCTGTTGTTGAGAAAAAAGAGGTTAAAAGATTCAGCAAAGTGCGGGAATCTAGAGAGTCAAAAAGGGATTTAGATAGATTGGGAGGAGATGATGAAGATATTGATGATACGGATAATGAGAGAGAAGGGTCACGGAGTTCATATTCAAAAGGTTATGCTGCTAACTCCAGGGGTAAGGGAGATAGGCTTTCGGTTGCAAGAGATGTAGATCCATTTGAAAGACGTGATAGAGCCATTGATGAGGTTTCAAACCCTCGAAAGTATACTGACAATGAGAGAGCAGGATCACGGAGTTCATATTCAAGAGACTCTGCTGTTAACTCCAGGGGTAGAGAAGATAAGCGTTTTGTTGCCAAAGACTTAGATACATTCCAGGGACGTGATAAAGCTTATGATGAGGTTTATAATCCTCAAAGGTTCAGTAATAACGAGAGAGGAGGATCGTATTCAAAAGGCTCTGCTGGTAACTCTCGGGGTTGGGGTGATAGGCGTTCTGTTGTATATGCAAGAGATATGGACGATTGGAGAGAGCAAAGGAATAAAACCAATGCCACTAGGGAGACTGGCTTTTTTAGCCGGAAAACTTTTGCAGAAATTGGATGTAGTGAAGATATGATGAAGGCCTTAAAGGAACAGAATTTTGATCGCCCGGCACATATTCAGGTTCAAACTTTATTTTCCTTCCTGATAAAATCATCTAGGTGCATGTGTATGTATACAGTTTTCTTATCTGTTATTGTTTTACCATTCTTGTTTACCATGATGCAGGCTCTGGCTTTTGCACCAGTTATTGATGGAAAGAGTTGTATCATAGCTGACCAAAGTGGATCAGGCAAGACACTGTCATATCTTATCCCTGTTATCCAGCGTCTCAGAGAAGAAGAACTTCAAGGAATTAGCAAATCCTCTCCTGGATGTCCTCGTGTTATTGTTCTGGTACCAACTGCAGAGCTGGCTTCTCAGGTTAGGTTAATTCATTGCTTAATTATGTGAATGTTTTTAGCTGAAGACAATTGTTTGATACATATGAAATACTTGACAGGTTCTTGCTAACTGTAGATCAATATCAAAGTCTGGGGTCCCTTTCCGTTCCATGGTAGTGACGGGTGGCTTCAGACAACGAACCCAGCTAGAAAACTTAGAGCAAGGTGTTGACGTTTTGATTGCAACACCAGGGCGTTTCACGTACCTAATGAAAGAAGGAATTTTGGGGTTATCAAATTTAAGATGGTACTTTAAATCTTTCAACAAAGCAAAATTTCCATGCTCTTTTGAATAAAGATCAAATTTAACAAGATGAACATTAACTTCTGTGTTGAAAACGAAAGTTGATGGGGTACAATCTTGGTAACGTGTCTTGCAGTGCCATCTTGGATGAAGTGGATATACTCTTTGGCGACGATGAGTTTGAGGCAGCCCTGCAAAGTCTAATAAACTCTTCGCCTGTTACTGCACAGTATCTGTTTGTTACAGCAACCTTGCCGCTTGAGATATATAACAAACTTGTTGAAGTTTTCCCTGATTGTGAAGTTGTAATGGGACCTCGTGTGCACCGTGTTAGTAATGCTCTCGAAGAGGTTGGTATAAAAAATTAGTGATTGGGAAATATATACTTGATTGCTGAATATTCTTCTTTTTGATCGTACCTACCCAATGTTGAGTTGCTCCATGCAGATTCTTGTTGACTGCAGTGGAGATGATAATGCAGAGAAAACTCCTGAGACTGCTTTTCAGAACAAGAAAACTGCTCTTCTTCAGATTGTGGAGGAAAACCCTGTTCCCAAAACTATCATCTTCTGCAATAAGGTGCCATAGTCCCCCCACCTACTGCTTTTCGCTACTACTTGAAACTTTTTGGACGTCTCAGCAGTCACATGTAGAAAATTCTACCCTATTATTTGCAGATTGAGACATGTAGGAAAGTTGAGAATATATTTAAGCGGGTTGATAGAAAGGAAAGGCAGTTGCATGTCCTACCTTTTCATGCAGCACTTGCACAAGGGTCAAGGCTTACAAACATGGAAGAATTCACCTCATCTCAGCCCGAAGAAAATTCACTGTTTCTGGTTTGCACGGATAGGTACTTCACTTTTGGGTTACTAGTATCATTTTTATGATGCTAATATTGCCTGAACATTGAAAATATTAACCTTTTTTCTTTCTCCTTTTTTCTTTCCGAATCAATGGCAGAGCCTCCCGTGGGATAGATTTCTCTGGTGTTGATCATGTGGTGCTCTTTGACTTCCCACGTGACCCCAGTGAATACGTGAGACGTGTAGGAAGAACAGCAAGAGGGGCTAGAGGAGAAGGAAAGGCTTTCATCTTTGTGGTGGGGAAGCAAGTAGGGTTGGCACAGAGGATAATTGAGCGAAATCAGAAGGGTCACCCAGTTCATGATGTCCCAAACGCTTACGAATTCACAACATAGAGTAACTCTTTCATCTGTCTGCTCCTTCTCCTT
Organism: Camelina sativa; assembly: GCF_030686135.1. Classification (NCBI taxonomy): domain Eukaryota; kingdom Viridiplantae; phylum Streptophyta; class Magnoliopsida; order Brassicales; family Brassicaceae; genus Camelina; species Camelina sativa. The sequence goes on from NC_141894.1 coordinate 2,902,387, forward strand.
ACTGCAATCTCTGTGTCAAGTTATGGAGCCGTTCAAGTCATCATGATGAGCACAGCTTTCCTAATGGGTAAGCAAGGGTAATGGTACTTCTTTTTGTTGTTGTTGTAATGTGATACAAGATGGCTAGTGATGCATAAGCATGGCATCCTTGTTTATCAACATGCGGACCATATTTGGTGTATATTCCTTTTTGCAAATTCGAGTTATTGAGTTGTTGACAATTTTGATCGGATATTTAACTTGTTTCTAAATCTCAGGTACTTAAATTTGAAAAATAACTTTGTTATATAAAAGAGCATAACTCAGAATCGTTTTTCCATACGTTGACTAATTAATTAAAAAGAAAAGTTGATTAGGTAATTTTTAATATTTTATAGAACTGTGTCATGTGCCAACTTTAGTAACCAACAATCTTAAAAACAACAAAGCTTTGTTACCGCTTAAAAAGAAAAGTAAAAATATATAAGAGCAGCATGCGAGAGTTTCGAGCCGTGCACCTCTTCCCCACTCAAGACTAAACATAACCAACTTGACTAAAGGAAATTTATAGAAAAAGGGACCGGAAATATATTTATTTTTAGACCACCGCAAGCATAAGACTTTTGAGGTGTATATTTGTCAATTTTAAGAAATAGGGCATGTTTGGTGCATCAACATTTTCAAAGAATAAGAAAGAAATTAAAGGGTTATTTTATTTGTAAGATTTTCAACAGAGATTTTAACCATTTTTAAAGCTTTAAATGATCTAAAGTTTACATTGGGTAAAAAGAATTGAAATGACAGCTGCCTAAATTCACAAATTGGTAAGGAAGTGTTAAACACAAATCCTACGTTTATTTTGGCTTTAAACAGCTGAACTTTAAACAAAATTTACCCAATTTGTAAATTTGTAAGATTTGTTATTTCAGGTAGTAGAATCATAACCAACGCTCATGTCGTTAGCGATGCAACATTAGTTGAAATCCGGAACTAAATACAATGCTAGCGTCTCGACTTTTGGATATGAATGTGACTTAGCCCTCTTGGTCATCGATGATGCTTAGACTCCTACAAAATGTTTGCATTGTTGGATATCCTCTAGGTGTTGATGATCTATCCATAATAAGATGAGTAGTTTCAAGAATCAACATCAATGTATACTCTCAAATTATAAAATAACTAGTTTTTTTGTCAACATAATATATTTTACTAATTGAAAACAGATTTATAGAAATTAAATAAACTACAGTCAATTATTTTATTAAAGTTTGATTAATTAATTTCATACAAAATGTATCTACATCTATATTTACAATTATAAAAAAATTATAGTTTTAGTTGCAGCAAATTTATTACAAATAAGATACCTTTTCTTTACTATTTTAATAAATAAAATTAATTGAAAATTGTGTGACAAAAATTTTCAGTATTTTTTTTTTCTTAAAATTCATAACTTAGCATATGAATATATAATTTCATTAACAATAAATAAATAGTTCTAAATTAACTATCTTAATATTATTAATATATTTGCTTATAAATTAATTAACTATAATATGTATTATTTCTTATTTATTGTTTTTACTATTCAAATATTTTTTATTATATCAAACAGTTATTTCATCAATCAACATAATTCCGCACCGTTTATTTTATACAAGTTCCACAAATATATTTTTCTCGCATAAATTGCAGTTGAACATTAACATAATATTAAATTATTTGTTACGCACCACTAGTCATTGTTTACTCGTGATCCATATGGTCATTTTATAATTGAAAGATAAATTAATAAACAAAGGAAGTAGCTTTGAAATTGCCTACACGCAGCCAGGCTCCAAGATTTAATAAAAACAAAGACTTAGCCGTTATCCCGGCTAATTCTGCCTTTTAAAAGAAGAATTTCCCGTTGTAGTAGTTAATGATTCACATGCCCGTTGGAGTAGTCTATACATTTTTACTAGTATGCTTATTTTGTTTTAAAATTATAAGATAATCAGGGTTTCCTAATCTATAGATTTAAAATTTAAACTGAATACTGATAATATAAATATCAAAAAAGTAAAAATAGGAAGACTCTAATTTGACGAACTACAATAAGAATTTCATTTCGAAAAGAAAAAAAAAAACATCATTCAATCTAGCTGGATTCTTTAATCCCTGTAGTACGTTCTACTTTTACAGTTTATGCTATAATAGTATGAAGTATGGGCGAACAGCTTAGCGCGAATAGCGATAATTTCAAAATAGGATACGGGCGGATCAAGAAATATGAATGCACACATAAACGCGGATCAAGACTTATTTTTCTCATTTTCTTTTATTTGGGTTACTAATTCAACATACACGACAAAAATGGCCTATTGATAAATTACTATATATATAATGTTGTAAAATTTGTTACGATGAGCTGGTTCTGTCGGTAAAGTCAGTGACTGGTTTAGTGGATCATATTATATACGTACTATACCTCAAAAGGGATTAAAAAAGGAAATGAGTTAGCAAATAAGTAGATAAACTTACTCGAATCTTCTGACTTTTACACACCCAACAAAAATCTAGCCGATCACAGACCCACCAATGGACGACCAACCAAAGCAAAAAGTGAAGATTCCTTGCAATCACATGTTAGACTACATACAATTGAAGAGTGGAGGATGGCCCGGATCATTTGACTATGATGTAAATACTTGCGCAGGATGCGATGAAGACTACGGCTACTGCTATTGGTGTCCAAGCTGCAGTTTTCGAGCACATTCCGAATGTATCGAGTGGCCAGACACCATCGACCACCCGTGTCACTCAAGACATCCTCTCAAGAAGGTCTCTCCAGGGACAATTGACTATACAGATGGCAAATGCCATTTTTGTAGAGAAAAACTTATTGATCCCATGTATCATTGTTCCTTATGTAACTTCAGCATAGATGTGAACTGTTGGAGGCATCCACCACATCGTACTATATATCAACCAAAGAGCCATGACCATGCATTCACGCTCATGCCAAGAAAGATCACCTTCACTTGTAATGCATGTGGGATGGTTGGTGACTCTAATCCTTACTTTTGTTCTGAGTGTGGTTTCATGCTGCATAAAGACTGCATCGATTTGCCCCGAGTCATAAACATCAACCTTCATGACCACCGCATTTCTCGCACTTATCATCTCGGCCACGGAGTTTGGGATTTGTGTGGAGTTTGCCGCAAAGAGATAGATTGGAGTTTTGGAGCTTTCACTTGCAAGCGTTGTCCTCATTATGTTGTTCATCCAAAGTGTGCGACAAGGAAAGATGTGTGGGATGGAAAAGAACTCGAAGATGTGCCTGAAGAAGAAGAAGAAATTGAAGATCCATACAAGTTAATAAATGACAAAGAAATCATTCATTTCAGTCATGAACATATTCTAAGGCTTGGCGATGATAATGTTGTCACCGTATACGAAAAGCTGAGGTGCGACGCTTGCATATTCCCCATCAATTCTGATATATTCTTCAAATGTGTGCAATGCGAGTTCTTCCTTCATAAAGTATGTGCTAGTCTTCCTCGGAGGAAACGAAGCATCATGCATACCGACAAGCTCAATTTACGGGTTAAGGATAAGGCTGCAGGCAAGTATTTCAAGTGTACATCATGTGCCAAATTATTCGATGGCTTCAGGTACAAAACAACGTTTAATAAATTTGATGTGCGGTGCGGCTCTATTTCTGAGCCTTTTCACCATATACTGCATCCCCATCCCTTATACCACATCTTTTCACCAAAGGGAAGTTATAAGACTTGTGGAGCATGTGACAAGCCAACACAGTACGTCTTAAGTTGTACTGTTTGTGAGTTTACTCTAGGAATGGATTGTGCCACTTTACCAAATAAAGTGAAACACACATGCGACAGTCATGATTTATCGTTGCAACATGGTGCTCATGATCATGAAAACTCCAAGGGTCAGTTGTGGTGTGATATATGTGAGAAAAAGATGAATGGAAGCGTATTGTTTTATGGTTGTGATGATTGTGGATCAACTCTCCATACCAAATGTGTATTCGGGGATATGTATTACTTGAAGCCAGGGAAACGATACGGCGAAGCTGAACTAGTTGCCAACGATGGTATGACTAGACCTTTTTGCATAATGTGTGGAAAGCGTTGCAGGTTCCCTTCTTTCCTTAAAGCTACTTCTCCAGATTCGACTGTTGTTTTCGCTTGTTCAATGGACTGTGCATACGATAGCATCTGGAAGGAACGCCCCCACTTAGTGGAGAAATGGTTTTATGAAGTTAATCATTAAATGTCTGAAAGGTTCACAAGGCACAGAAAAGGGCCATGACGGCCGACGGGAAGCTAAGATGTTTTTTAATCATTAAGATGTTTTGCTTTGCTTCATATATTAGTTCTTTCTTTTCTTTTTAGTTATTACTAGATAATCTCCCAAGCAAATGCGCAGATTATTGTATAATTAAATATATTAATTAATTTAAATTTATTTGATAATCATTAAAAACTTAACAAATTAATTTAAATGTCATTAACTTAACAAATTTTTATAATAATGTTAACGATATTTAAATTAATTTGTTAATTTTTTTTAATGATTATCAAATAAATTAATATAATCATTAATATATTCGTTAAGTGAGAGTTAAGAAAATTTGATTTGATAATTATATTACAATTGTTTTTATATTCCCCTTAATTTAAGTTATATTGCTAGGCTTCGTTTTAATTTTTCATCCTTATAGTAAAAGCTAGAAAGAAAATGAATATCAATTTGCTTTTTTATATAGCAAAATCCTTAAAGTACATATTTGAATTAAATTTTAAAATAATGATTTTTATATATTTATATGTTGAATCACAAACTAAATATAATGATGATATTCTAAAATATATTTATTACAATTTTGTTGGAGGTAAGAGAGAGGTAATAAAAATTGATTTGATAATTATATTACAAAAATTTCTTTCATGAGAACATTTCAAATTTTAAGAATAAATAAATATACATGAATTTGTAAGAACTAATCAAACATAAAGTAAAGAATTAAGGTGCTTTTTTAACTTAGTTCCCTTATTATGAGATGGTTATAACCAAAATATTATTATGGTCATCAAAAATTTATTATATTTATTAGAGCATTCACTATCTAAAAAATCTCAAAGGAAATTAAACAGTTTTATTGAAATAAACGTAGCTCAAGAAACAGAGTCTAAAGTCCACCAGCTCAATATATTGTAGGTTGAAACATTTGTGGGCAGAGACTCTCACACGTCTCAAATGCTCAAACATCCCCACAGTGTTTCATCCAATCTGTTAGTGGTGTATCAGTGACTTTAAATCATTCGCTTCAATCTTATGGGAAAATTTCCATGCCATATCAACCTTGCCCACTTTATACCAACGGTATCTATCCATACATACCAATGTCGGCATCAAGAGAGCTGATCATCAAGCAAAGATAGAGCAGAATCAACTCGGCCCCTCCCCAAAACAATGTTGTAAACAGATGAGCGGGGTTGGTTTATATCATATCCTAACTCCTGAAAACGTAAGAATATCGGACAAGAATTCAAATAACTCTCTCTTTTATTAGAAAATAAGTTCTTACAAGGTTTCTCCTTTAACTCTATTTTCTAATACTATTAAGTTCTTTAGCCTCCTTTGAATCTTCAAGCTATTCTTTTCTTAAACTTAAGATTCAATGCAAGGATCTCTCAATCTATGAAGTGCTGATCTTTTTCAAGACCCAGCCTCCCCTATTTATACTAATTGGACTTAGCCACACAATTGGCTAATTTCCAATTCTAATTAAACTAGGAATTGTTAATTTCCTTTTTCTTTATAGTTTAGGAAATTAACAATCTTTGTAAAACTTCCTTTTATCCTTATAACAAGAAAGTCTTTACTCTCCCAGAAACTTCGTCTTGCTTCATGTGACTTCTCTTGACTACCTTAATGGATTTTCTCTTTTGATTCTTTAATCCTGTTGATCTACATCTTGTACTACTTTTGTTTTAGTACAACACATTTGTCAATAGATGCATCTTCAACTCCTGCATATTTGCTGAACGAGTGTCAACATCATATCAGAATGATCAACTGCTGAGAAAGCACCCATAAGAGTTGTATAACCTTAAAAAGCAGGTCGGAACTTGAACTTCCTCATCAACTGCACAACATCAAAACTTTCCCTAATTAGCCTTACCATAAATAAAAAAAAGCTCAGACTGATTTATAGGAAAATGGATTCATACAACTCAGACTGAGCTATTTTTTCTCTGTTGTTGTTATTTTTTCCCCTCTTTTGAATGCTCCTCTTTTGAATGCTCAGACTCGAATAAAGAATCATCTTAAAAAGCAGAATGCATTCTCTCTGATTCAAATAACTCCTCTTTCTCCTTAGCATTCAGCTACAGAAGAATGCCAAAAAAGCGTGAAAACATACACATGGCTTGCGGCATAAAGTCTGACTGACTGAACCTTGAGATTTATTATAATTTAGTCCAGATGATGAATTGATGATGATTTGAAGGCTCTTTCTTTGTCGCCGCTTGTTACTTTTGTACTTTCCTAACCGCACCAAACGAAACGAAGTGGGATGCAAAGTTAGAACTTCTCTAACTTAAACAAGACACAATTAAGGGGGAAAAAAAAAACTTGCGATCCAAATAAACCTCTTGCCTGTAAACACAAGACTTTAAAACAGTGAAAATTACCAAAACAAAAATAAAACCATTTTACATGTAAAAGGATTTGATGGAATCAAAAACTCTTTAGATTTGCAATTAAGTTTTTGAAATGTGCCATTTAATTATTAATAATTAATACAATTCAGATTTAAAAGTTCTACTATCTAAATATAAATAAATAATAATAAATATCTTTGGATTGGCAAAAACTATTTAAATGTCTTAGTTGGTGAAAACTAATTTACATCAGATTTTGTTTGAGTGGCAAAAAACCTTATATAAAGAGCTCATAAGAACAGATTTAAAAGCAAACGTGATATATTGGCAACAACGAAAATGAATTGCAAGATTGGATTCATGAGCTCCATGATGATTACTTCAATAGTCATCCTATTTCTCTTGGTTTCAGGTTAGACTCTTTCGATCGTGTCTGTTTTAATAGCAAGCTAAGCTATGAGAAATATTAATAATGTGTTATCGTAACTCAAGTCTTATTTTCTTTAAAATTGGTATTGGGTGAAAATTAATGTAGGAAACGGTGAAGCTCTACCCAAAAACTGCATTGGATTATGTAAAATGCTTTTTGACTGTTCGGCCGCTTGCATCAGGATGGGATATACAATGGGCCAATGTATTGGCTGGAAAACCCCCGATATGTGTTGTTGCGACCATTAGACCATCCTCATTTCACAACCCCTTCAAAAATGTCTTTATTTAATTTTATTTATTAAATCTTAAATTAAATAAATTAGAACCAATTAAAATATGGCATATTATGTAAGAGTGTTTTCAGTAGAGTCTTAAATGTCTTTCTAAAGACATTTTTATTTCTCTCTTTTGATGAATTTCTTTAATCTAATATTAAAAAATTAGGGAAGACACCTCATGTATAACCAATGGAAGTGCTCTTAAATGTTTCGTATATATATGTATTTAATGTATACCAACAAAATTTATTAAATTTATATGAAAATAAAATATTGTATAACAAGAGCGTGTGAATTCTAACAACTTTGATTAATTAAAATAATGAAAAAGAAAAGGAAAAAACAAAAAAGTAAAAATAATTTTGTATTTTAAGTAATAGTTAATTCTAATATATTATAAGGACACCATTAGTGGTGGTTCTCTTAATTAAAAACTTAAAGATAATAATAAAAAATAAAAATAAAAACTAAGAAACGTTGCTTCTCATAGAAACGAAGAATCGTTACTCTGGACAGATGACAGCCTTTAAATAAGTTAATTTTCTTTTTTTAGATTTCTTATTTAAATATATAATAATATTAAAATAAAATAATTAAAATATAGTATGTTGAGCAACTATTCATCGTTGCTGGATGCGGATGGTCTAATGTATATTTTTCAGCAAAAAGCTCTTGGGCACAATTATCGAAAAATTAATCAAAACAACTTCTTTTGTATTCAACTATAGAGTTGATGAACTTGTACTACGTACTTATGCTTTTTGGGGTTGAACGAATAGATAACAAATATGTTCGCACAAAAATATTATAATGATGAAGTGACTTTAGTGCCATGGCAGGAAGTAAGTCTATTAGTAGAAGGCACCATCATACCCGAGATCGAATCCCGGCTCCTACGAATGTAGGAATTTGGCTTGATCAACTATTATTTGAAGCTTGTCATAAGACATCAAAGCATTTTGATCACATATATAATAGCTCTTCTTGGACTTCACCATTTTGCATGTAAAAGGATTTGATGGAATCAAAATCTCTTTAGATTTGCAATTAAGTTTTTGAAATGTGCCATTTAATTATTAAAAATTAATATAATTCAGATTTTAAAGTTGTACTATCTATATATAAATAAATAAAGACAAATATCCTTGGATTGGCAAAACATATATAAATGTCTTAGTTGGTGAAAACTGAAAACTAATTTACATGAGATTCTGTTTGAGTGGCAAAACACCTATAAAAAGAGCTTACAAAAACAGATACAAAAGTAAAAGTGATATTTGACCCCAAAAAAAGAAGTAAAAGTGATATATTGGCAACAACGAAAATGAATTGCAAGATTGGATTCATGAGCTGTGTGGTGCTTACTTCAATAGTCATCCTATTTCTCTTGGTTTCAGGTTAGTCTCTTTGTATCTGTCTTAATAGTTTATAATAGCAAACTATGAGATATATTAATAGTTTTATTTTATATAAAAAATGGTATTTGGTGAAAAGCAGGGATAGTTGAAGCTCAAAAAGCCCAATGCATTGGAACATGTGACGTACTTTTCGACTGTTCTTTCGCTTGCGCCAATAAGGGATACAGCCATGGCCATTTCGTTTTCTATAGAAGTCCCAACGAATGTTGTTGCAACAATTAAATGTTTCATATCTCTTATCTATTGAAAATTATCAACAAAAAGTATCTCTGATTATTATTAATAATACTATATAACAAGTGAGTTAGTTATTGATATACTTGATGTCTTGATAACTTTGCTTTATTCAAATACTGAAAAAAATAAAAGAAGAAACAAAATATTTGCATTTCGTTAACAATTATTTATATTGTCTCATAGGGTATACAGACCCGATCCATTTGACAAAAAGAATTAAGAACATAGTCCCTAGTTATAACACAAACTATTACACCGTCCGAGAGTTTATCTAAATAGTTAGAACTTAGAAAACACATTATAACATTTTCATTTTTCTTCCCTTTGTATTCCAAAAATTATGCCTCTGACAATAAAATGGGTTTCTTTTTTATTGCACGAACATAGTCAATATATTGTTGATGAATCACGTGAATTTGTGTTATTGTGTGTGTGTGTGTGTGTTTTTTTTTGGGGTTAAAGATTGTGTTTGTGTAGATGGAACTCTTCCTTCCGATGGGGGTATTTGGGCTTTTGTCAGTTTTTGTAGTGTTTAGTTATTGACATGCTTTAGTATTAATTGCATGTAAAAGGATTTGATGGAATTAAATTCTCTTTAGATTTGCAATTAAGTTTTTGAGATGTGCCATTTAAATAATAAAAATTAATATTTTCTCTGTCCGAATATACAAGATTTTAAAGCTTTTTTTTGTTCCATATTATAGAAAAATTCCAAGTTTCTGTTTTACTACTTAAATTCTGTAGTATTTTTTTTCTGTTAGTTGAAGTTTGTAAAATGACAAATTTTATTGTTTCTTAAACTTTGTGTTTCTATTGCCAAAACCTCTTATACAATGAGAGAGAGACAGAATATAAGTCAGATTTTAAAGTTGTACACATAATTAATATCCTTGGATTTAGAAAAAAATATATTAAAAAGTCTTAGTCGGTGAAATCTAATTCACATCAGATTTTGTTTGAGTAGCAAAGGTATTATAAAAAGAGCTCATAAGAACATGTCCAAAGCAAACGTGATATACTGGCAACAACGAAAATGAATTGCAAGATTGGATTCATGAGCTTCATGGTGATTATTTCAATAGTCTTCCTATTTCTCTTGGTTTCAGGTTGGTTCTTTCAAATCATGTCTGTTTTTAAGGAAACTATGAGAAATGTCAATAATGTTTTACTGTAACTTAAGTCTTATTTTCTTTAAATTGATATTGGATGAAAAAAGTAGGAAAAGTTGAAGCTGAACCCCAAAAATGCATTGGATCATGTACAAGCAGTTCTGCTTGTGGAAACTCTTGCATTAAGATGGGATACAAAATTGGCGAATGCGCTGGCTGGAAAAACCCCGATAAATGTTGTTGCATGTTTCGTATGTACTAGATGCATTTAAAATCATCAGCAAAAAATATAACAAATTAAAGCGCGCGAGTTCTGATAACCTTTGTACTCAAATAATGGAAGAAAACATATTATTACATTAACAATTAATTATAATGTATCATAATGTATACACACAGACACAAATCACAATCCCATTTGACGAAATTTTTTTAAGAACATAGTCATCGCTCATCACATACACCACATGTCATCCATCTAAATAATGTAGTTACAACTTACAAAACACATTATAACATTATTTTTACTACGATGTGTATTTATTTCTTATGTACCACATTTTCTATTAGTCAATTTAATGTTGAAGCATCCTTTCATTCATCTTAATAAAGTTTTTATTTTCTTTCAAGAAATATATACATCGTCGAAGATCCACAGGACCACATAAACTTGTTTTCTATGAGTTTCTATACATTTAATATATTGTTCAGGTTGTTCATATCATCGACAAATGTGTGAGTTGTTGACACATTTGATCCGCTTGATTTGGTCTCCGAAACTAAGAAACCCAAAAGCAATTTTGCTGACAAACAAACAAATAAATGTAAAGAATGAAGTCAGAATCGGTTATTTATCATCAACTGGACAGTCAATTAGTATGATGGAAGTCAACGTTTTGATCACAGCTTCAACGAAGTTTTATAGATATTTGGTTGTGAGGAGTCGGCCAGGCGCGAGAAAATGAAACTTAGGTTGTTTTGGAGTTAGATAATCTTCTACTGAAACTATGGTTGAAACTTGAAAAAGTAAATTGAAGTAAGAAGTCTGCATAAGGATGTACTTACTACAAAGTCTACGTTACTACTTAAATGTCGTCCAATGTCTGAGTAACGTACGCCTTGCATGAAAAAAGATTGAGAAAATCAAAATCTCCTTACATGGGCAATAACTAATACAGTCAACGAGAAAACATGGTAACGATATCTTTGAAATATGCTACTATTAATGAAAACGAAAACCAAGGTATAAATATTTTCACTCGAGTCTGAATATCAATAAAACAGATTTTGAGACAAAGCAAAGTGATAATACAATGAAAATGAACTGCAAGATTGGATTCATGAGCTTGCTCGTGATTACTTTAGTAATCTTCCTCTTTCTGGTTTCAGGTTAGGCCGTACATCTCATTTTGTCTATATCAATAGCTAATTAATTATGAGAAATATGAAATATTGTGTTATCATATTTCAGTTTTATTTTTATTTAATTTTTCCTGATTTTGAGTGAAATATAGATAAGGTAGAAGCCCAAAAAGAATGTGTTGGACTTGGACCTGGACCATGTAAACAGGTTCGGAACTGTATGGCGGCTTGCATTAAGAAAGGATACAAAGTTGGCCAATGTGTTGCCTGGAAGGATGACGATCCTTTCAAATGTTGTTGCACCTAACTAGTTAACTCAATAACTTAACATTGCATACCTAAATCTAAATGTTTTGAAAATGATCAAAATCCCGAAGTGAAAATATGCTGTTATTAATAATATGCTCCGATATTCTAGAACCGCACCGTTAATCATAAAGCCATGGAAGTTTTGGATACTTTGAGAGCAGATATATATATATATATATATATATATGCACAAACAAATTAAATGGGATATAATTACAATTAACAAATAAGCACATTCCTCTACAAATAAGAGGGTGTTAATGACTTTTAATAATCATAGAAAGTACACATGAAAGACTTTTAATATCTTGTTGATTTGTTTTTCCTAATCTTTGAAAATCTCTCAAACTTTTATAGTGTATCTCAAACTTTTATTATAAAATAATTCAAAAATATTGCACAATATTCAATTGTTTATAGTCATTAAACAATTGCTTCTCTCATCTTCTAACAAATTAATACAGTATCATTTTAATTTCTGTGTTCATATATTATTAATTATATTCCTTGTGTTTGGGTGTTTGATTCTTTGTTTCTTTGACTGATGAGATAACCTAGTTGGCAATAAAATAAGTAAGCTAACTAATACAGTCAACGGAAAAATATGGTAACAAAATATTTGAAATGTGCTACTATATTAATGAAAACGAAAACCATGGTACAGTATATATATTTTCACTCGAATCTGAATATCAATAAAACAGATTTTGAGAGAAAGCAAAGTGATAATACAATGAAAATGAACTGCAAGATTGGATTCGTGAGCTTGCTCGTGATTACTTCAGTAATCTTCCTCTTTCTGGTTCCAGGTTAGGCCGCACATCTCATTTTGTCTCAATAGCTAAATTATGAGAAATATCAAATATTGTGTTATCATATTTCAGTTTCCTTTATTTACTTTTCCTGGTTTTGAGTGAAATATAGATAAGGTAGAAGCCCAAAAAGAATGTGTTGGACCATGTGAACTGGTTCCGAACTGTATGGCGGCTTGCATTAACAAAGGATACCAAGTTGGCCAATGTGTTGCCTGGAAGGAGGACGATCCTTTTATATGTTGTTGCATCTAACTAGTTAACTCAATAACTTAACATTGCATACCTAAATCTAAATGTTTTGAAAATGACCAAAATACCAAAGTAAAAATATATTATGTCATTAATAATATGCTCCAATTTTCTAGAACCGCACCCTGAATCAAAAAGCCATGTAAGTGTTGGATACTTCGAGAGCAGATATTGAATTGGCCGTTGGTGAATAATGTCGTAACTCTTGAGTAGTAGTAAGTAAAGACAAACCAATAAGAAGAAAAGACAAATCAAATTAGTTCAAATCGGGTTGTAATAGAGGATATACAATCAAATGACATGATCGTTGGCCAAACATCACATGACTCAAAAAAAACACAGAGCTTTCTTCTTTAAAGCACACTTGCATCTTTGCAATCTCATGTGCTTCTTGTCTCTCCTTTGTTTCCTTGTAATGTTCCACTTGTCCCCACCACATTCACTTCCCTCATATTTTTCAACCTATTCACACGACATTACTACTGATTCCTTTTGAAGCAACCGGCAAAGTACATTTAGTGCTTTAAAGCCACTAAAAGCAAGATAACGACTAAAAGCAAGAAGATAAAGACTTAAGAAACAACTTTTATATCAATGGAGGTGAAAATAATAATCATACAACAATTATATTACAGTTGAAGCCATTTTAATTAGGCCTCCACATCCAATAGGAAGTGTATATCGCAACAACCCCAAGAGTGAAAAAAAAATAAAGTGAGAAAAAGCAGAGTTGCCTGATATGAGTAAACTTGTCGATTTCTGCACAACCAAAAAAAGGTTTTTTCTTTTTCTTCTTCTGATTTTTTGATTAATTAACATCGACGACCGGCTCTGCAGTTAAGAGCACCCGAGTAAGAGGTCATTGTGCCTACAAGTGAGGATGATTTTGCTGATAAACTCGAAGCTCTAGCATAGTTGGCTCCAGCTCCAGCTCCAGAACGTGTGAAAAACGCTCCGTTTAAGAAAAGATCTCCTTCTGATCTCCAATTCCAGTGCTTCCATTTCGATTGTCCTGTGTACTCTCTCTTAGTCACCTGCCATATTATCAATCATCGTTTTAGCAAAATTCAATGTCACAGTTTGTCTTTCCATTGCTACACAATCGTGACAGAACCAATGTCAATAAAGATCCATCCTTTGAATCAGGTGATAGTCAAAAGAAACATACCTCCTTAGCAAATGGGTTAGTTGGAGCAAGAAATCGATTTCCCTGACTGTTGATGGTGGGACTAGCACTACCACCAATTGCATACATTTCCCAGTGCGTGTAGTCATTGTTAACTACATGGAAATATCCATGCCTACACCTATACAAAGACCAAAATGTTTCTTACAATCAACACAACTGGCAGGTACTCTGATAAAAATGTTAAGTAAGTTAGTTACCTTGGCATCCTCTGGATTAAACCCTCACCAAAATGGTTGTAAGCAATCGTGACTTGCATCACCTTGTCCCTTGTGTATGAATCACTGTGCCCCAACAGCATAACCTAGTAAAACACATTCTCTAATCAATTTCTGCTAAAACCCTAATTCCCAATTCCATGAACAGAGCCAAGTGTTATATACCTCATTGTGATGGGTGAAGAAATTGTTAGAGACAGTAATAGCGGTGGAGCTCATAACAGCGTCAACAAGCCCATCAGCACAATTAGAAAGCGAATTATGATCAATCCAAATATGACTCGACCCAAAAATCGAGATAGCGTCACCATCAGCCATAGATCTCCACCCGTAATGCGACGGAGAGCTTCTAACCATAGCGTTACCCGTAGGTTTACAGTCATGTATATGAATCCCGTGTACGATAATGTTCGTAACGTACTGAATCGTGAGACAAGCGCCGTTAGCGATGTGGACATTGACGCCACGGCCGTCGATGGTTTTGAAGCTGTTCATGATCAGCTCTTGTTTTAAAGTTATGACCATGTCGCGTTTGAAGATGATCCATAGAGGTTCTTCTTGGATCACGGCGTGACGGAGTGTTCCCGGTATGGGGTTAACGGGGTTGTCGTCGTTAGGGTTGGTTACGACGTAGAAACGACCGTCGCGGCCTCCGATTGCGTTGCGGCCGAATCCGATTGAGCAATCGGCTAAACGTTTGCGACGGAGTTGCCATTTACGGTCGCAACGCCAGCAATCGTCGATTGGGTTGCCGGTGGAGCAGGAGAAGTAACCTAATCGTCTCCGCTCTGTGCTGTTTCGTATGCTCCTGTTTAATCATCGGTTAAAACCGGTTAACCCAAATTTAGTAATTAGTGAATCTGGTTTATTTTTTATTTTATTTTTTGGTAAACCCATTTTTTTTCCTTCTTGATGTAAATATATAAAATTGTGTTACAAAGTTGTTGACAAAAATTATGTTACAAGAAAAAACATGAAATATGCAAAATATTTGTTTGTGGTTTTGGTAATGAAAATTATTAATTACAACTAAACTAAATAAGATAGAATTTAGAAAGACTTCCACTAAACTTGCAAAGTCAAGAGACATGATAATGTGTTATGAAAAGAAAAATCCAAATGGTTTGTTCAAAAAAGAAAAAAGAAAACATGTTATGAACTATGAAGCGTACGTGTCAATGCATGTGGGCATGAGCATGTGCATCTGCTCTGTCAAAATCATTATTTGAAAAGAAACGATTAGTGCTGGAAACATTACACATGTTCTCGAGGCTGGACCAATCAATAATAATGGTATATCGTTTTGGTTTGTATGATCAGAGTGCATTATTGCTTTTAATGAAGAAGAAGCTACCGATTACTTTTACATGTTAGCAGTAGCCAGTAGGAGAGAATAAGCATAAACCATAAAGTACCTCTCCTCAATCCTCACTCACGACAGTAAATTAGAATTATCGAATGAGATAAATATGTATCTGGTACAATTGTTTTTTAAATTTCCTTTTCTAGGTGTTTAGTTTTAAGTGGAAAAACAAAGTTAGAAAATTGTGACAAATCCAGACTTCTTCTTTTTTTTTTTTTTTTTTTTGGGGTTAATTTTATTTCTTCTCTGTTGGAATGAGCTTTATGTGAATATGTGATTAATCCATCATTTTGGTATTACTATAAACTAAAAATATAAAATACTGTTATTGAATTATCTTAAGAAAAACTGATGTTATATACTTATATTTTTTTTTTTTTGACAAACAATGTTATATACTTATATATGATGGGGGAAAGACTATGTATGTATATTATCTAAGAATATATTTTAAAAATTATTAATAAAAAAGGGGAATAGTGTCAGAGGAATGTGGCTTTGGGTTGGACCCCTTTATGACTAGAGAAAATGAAAGTGATTTGTCAAAACTGTTTCAAAGAGAACTTCATGATCATGTGAGGCTGCTGCTCTGTTTTCTCATAAATTCTACTACCTGTTTTTTTTTTGGTTTTTCTCCCTCGGTTAAAAGAAATATCAAAAGGGCATATCTTAAAGTTTAATTATTGTACTCAGAAAATGAGAAAAGCATCATCAGATGCTATATATTTTAAAGTTTTCTTTTTGCTAATTGAGTTTACTATAGATGAAAAAAATACATATTATATAGTTCATCATTGTTAATAAAAAACATGATGAGATCATTGTTGATTATTATTAGTAAAGTTTTTTCAAAAAACATGAATATTGGTGGAATAAACTTTGTTATATGGAGAAACTCACATGTCCACCATGGCAGCTACTTCCTCTGGGTTCTCAACTGCATGTTCATGCCATGTTTCATTCGACCTGGCAAAACCATTTATTATACAATCCAACAATTATTGTCTCATTTATGACCTTATATTTACACAAATGATTTTTTTTTATATTCTTTTGAATTGAGATAGCTCTTGGTGAACAAGAACACGTATAATCAAGCTACATTGAACTAGAATAACTTTGATGGATGATGTCATACGTCTTGTAACATCCCAGGACATTACAACTCTACTTAACAAATGTACAAAACAAAATGACATGATGATGATACTAATTAGTGGTTGGTTACCTGGATGAAGTAACGCCGATAAAGAGAGTTGCTAGAAGTAATGCAGAAGTAAAGAGAATAAGTTTTGTGACATGAGCCATTGTTATATGACTATGTTGTTCTTGCTCTGGTTCTTTCTAGTTGTCTCTGTCTGAGGCAGAGGCTTTTCTCGAAATTAAAAGAAAGGAAGAGGAATAGGAGAAGGAAGAGTAGAAGAAAAGGCTACGGGAGAGAGAAGTTAATATAAGAAGAAGATTGCGTGACCCATTCCCATTATCTTATTATTGGCCTACTTTCATAGAAAATAAATAAAAATAATAAATACTATAAGATATTTCAATATTTAATTCGCTCAGAGTCATGAATCTGGGTTGTGATTGCTAATCTGGACGATGATTAAATTATACAACCATTATGTGAAATGTGAGCTTCATTCATCATATTCCCGAGATTAGTTAGCAAATATAGCTGTGAAATTGTAATCATTGGTTTTACAGTTAAACAATAAAACGATTGTTTTTACATTTACAGTGATAAATTAGGATACAAAAACTATTTGACTGTTGTCACGACTCATACATCGTCCTTTCATGCCATAAACTCGACCGACAGATTCAATCTAGTGGGTTAACCAAGTCAATTCAACCTCCGGTATAAATCCAAAAACTCATTCTCAAAAAAATTTGTTCTATTTCCAATTAATTTGAGTTGATCCTCCTAGTTCAGTCCGAAGATTATCACTCATGACTCATGACCATATTCGTATATGTATTCATAACAAATAAGCTTTCAAATACATATAAGACTTAGATTTCGAAAGCATTTATTTTTAGTTTTTGGGGTTACTTTTTAGCAAATGAAAACACATGTGCATGTGTGTACTTGTATATAAAATCGTACAGTGATAACAATAATGAGTCTGGCCAACAACGGTATCATGTCATGTGATTGTTATTCGTCATACCTCTCTTTTTTTTTTCTTCGCAACTCGCGAGTCATTGGATAATAATAATGTTTTGTAAAAGACAATAAAAAAAGAATAATAAATTTTTTAATATAAAGTTTATAGACAGCTAATTGAAACTTGTAGGCTTCTCATATTGGTTCCGGATCATTTATATTTCCTTGATTCGGCACAATTGACTTTCCCCATGTGACCATTATACCTTATGTTCATTACAAAAGTTAATCATTCATTTTTTTAACCGCTAATAATGTTATAATTATGCAATAATCACCTAATCATCGTTTTGATAAGCGGACAATAATTTTTGTTGCAAGGAAACCAAAGTTAATTACAAAAAATATGTATGTGCTTATTACACATTCGGTAGTTTAGTTAATGTAGGCTCCCACTTGATGATTGTCGGCAACAACGTTTAATGGCCAAACATTCACTTTCATAGGCCATGGATGGAGCTTACGAAGTTACGAATATAACGTAAAAACAAACAATACAAATGACAAAAGATAAACAAAATCCAAAAAAATAGCTCATCACGTTTGAAAAATTCATTCATCTGCCGTAACAACACCGTACCGCAATCAAGCATGTTCTTACATTGATCAGTTAATGACCAAAAAAGGTAACACACAAACACATTTTAATAAAAATAATAGAGATTTTTTGTTTCTGTACACCATTCCGTAGAAGTTGCAGCTCAAGACACTGAAACAAAATATGTCATTGTATTAATACCTGATCCCACAATGTCCACTATCATCTCCCTTATCTCCAGAAATTTGAATTATATTGTATATTTTGTTGCTGCTTAACACAATTTTAAATTATATGCATTCACCTAAAACATCAATTTCCAAAGCACTTCACAAACGTTAAATTTTCCTAAGCCAAAACCGAAGAAGAAAACAGGACATAAAAAAAAATAACAATACAAAAGAGAAAAGAGGAGATTCTGGAGGAGGAGAAAGTTACGAACAGCCAAAGCATTTTCTGAAAGAGAGAAATCCAGCAGGTTCAGGGACCGGTTCTGGAACATTCTGTTTCGTACTCGGAAGATGTTTAAAGAAGGCCTTCACGGCTCCAGCCACACCATCCTCATCCTTCATCGCCTTTGCTAGCGTCTCTGCACTGCTCTTCACCTGCTCCCACTTAGATGCTCAGTTTCATTGTAATAGAATCATACCATGGCCCATAACTAGGGATGGCCATATCAACCATGCCGGAATGCTTAGACTGCAATCGAACCAAAACTTAAAATACTATCTACCTTATCGTCGAGCATGAAGTTTATGGCACCTTCAAGCTTATGAAGTGAGAATTCATCAACTGGGATTGGTGCAGGACCTACACCTCTAGCATGCACTCGTTCTCCCCAAAAAGGTTGGTCTCCAAAGAATGGCACGATTGTAGTTGGGCACTGTGTTCAAGGGAAAAGCAAAACACTTTCATATTCACAGCTTAAATCCTATCTGAAGACTTCAACTTCCACTCATATTAAACTTACCGAAGCTTTAAGACCAGCAGCCGTAGTTCCAGCACCACCATGATGAACCTGAAAGCAGATGAGCAACAATTTCAGGCTTAAAGATGAGACTCACAAACTACTAATCCAGATAAGCAAAATGTGTGACAAAATTTCCAGAACCAAAAATAAAGCAACAAGATAATCAAGGTAAACTACGAGATTTTCCAAATTATTAGACATACCACAGCCTTGCATCTCGGGAATAACCAGTCATGTGGGACATTATCCAACAAGTAAACGAAGTCTTTTGGTTCTTTCACTATATGAAAACCACACCAAGCACATGTTATAGTAACATATACCAAACATGCAAACATCCAATAATGGAAAGGTAATACAAATTGAAGAACCTACAGTTTCCAAGTCCACCCCAGCCTTTGTTGATGATTCCTCTCTGTTTAGTTCTTTGAAGTGCTTCCACAATGATTTCTGTCATTTTCTCTGGTTCTTGCACAGGCTTTTACCACAATTAAACAGAATGGGAGATGCATTATTTTCAAAGTCTCAGAAGATAATTAATTAGTCAATTATGGCTATCATTTTCAATTTCTTAAAGAACCCTAGAGAAACACAATTTAGTAAATAAAAGACTCACCAGACTACCAAAGCCGATATATATGGGCTTGTCACCAGCTTCTAGCCATTCCACAAGCTCTGCAGGAGGTTCATAGTTGGATGCAAGATCAAGAAAGCAAAATCCCACAACATCAATTTGAGGCCCCCAGTCTGAGAAAAAAAAAAGACAGAGAGGAGAGTAAAGATCTAAAAGTAAAAACATCATTAATTCATCAGTAAGCTAATTAGTCATAGTACCTTTTGGCTTTGGGACAAGGTGAGGACTCCACATATATCCATGTGGGATATTAGATCCAGATCCTTGTGTTCCACTTAGATATGTAACAGGCCGTAGTTTCAATTTCTTTTTCCTCAGGTCATTTACCATATCTCTTATGCCAAGCCAGATCAACGAGTCAACGATTTGATACGAAAGCTAAAAATGCATGATGTCGATTATGAACAAAGAAGTCGAGTTTAAAACAAACAACAATCAGATGATATGTCAATAAACGAGTCTCACTCTGTATCCTGCTGATTGTTTGACACGTGACAATGGGTGTGGAAATTCACTTGTAGGCCTGCATCATTATTTAATAGCAAAAAGATAGTGAATGATTCAGAACAAAAAGAATAAGAATAAGAATGTGTATAAACTATAAAGTAACACTTATTCAGCCATAATCTGTCGCCACTACAAGACTTACGTCCATGGCATGGTGAAAAATACGTGAATCGGTATCTTCAGTGCTTCTGCCACATGGGTATGTCCTGAAATGTCGATTTCCAAGTTAGTCCCGCCATTAAAAGTGAATCTATAATACGTTGGAAATCTAGAAAAAAACTATAGCATCATTGCATGTATTTTGCAGCCAAGATCTAGCTCTGCAAACGAGTATGTCACCAATGGTGTGGACACACCAAACTATGATAAAGTAGTAGCTAATAATTCAGAAATTGCTAAAAACTAACCATAAGCTGGGGGATTGGCAATAATTGCATCAGCTTTAAAGGAAATCCCAGAATCAGGATCAGGTTCTTTACATGCTGGAAGTAGAGAATATATGATGTCTTTCATCTGGTTTCGTTGAATTGGGATCTCTGAAGGGCCTGATGGCAAGAAACCCTTGTTCTTAACCATATCTGTATAAAAACATGGCAAAGAAACCAGTGAATTGCTGATAACTTTGAAAGCTAGAATCAGTAAACTTAAACGGATGAAGAAATAAGGGGAAAGTTTGGAAGATACTTACAACCGGCTAGCACTTTTGGATCTCCACCTAGAGGATAGAACTCCAATCCAGCAGTCAAAACAAACTCTTTAAAATTAGCATGAGTTGCAAGTCTAACTCGATGTCCATAGTCCTACACAACCAAAAACAATCCATTACTTACTCCCAAACAATTTAGATTCAGAACTATCCAAGGAACTATAACAATAGTGTAAAAAATGAAGAAATCTACCAACCTGAAGCCGTTTGGCTATAGCAACAAAAGGTTGAACATCACCGCGAGTTCCAACAATTAGCATCACGATTTGCATAGGAGGGATATACTGAAGGTCTACCCCATCAATAGACTCATCACCACAAACACCGTTTTTGAAATCTTCACGGTCAATAACAATAGGCTGAGGGATAGCATCAGCTGGAACTTCAAACTCAACAGTCCCATCATGTTTTACAGTAGCTATACGGTTCAACAATTTAAGCTGCAAAAAAAAAGACGACATTTTTAAAAGCGAGGACAACTAATAGAACATAGCCCAGAAAAGTAGGAATCAACAACAGGGTTCAAAAGTCAAAGTGATTTCACCATGTAACAGATAGCTAAAAATAGAACCAAAGGACAAGATTACCAAAAATAGATGATGATGTGTAGTGTACCTTCTTCCCAGCAGAGATTTTGTCATCGAAGATCTTAGCAGCATCCTCAGCAAGAATGTGAGTAACTCTTTGTTGCCTCTCAGTCTTTGATTTATCTAACCTATACGGTTGCTTTGTTGTTATTGGTGTTGTTGTTGTTGATGTTGATGATTCAGCCCTTTCACTACTCGATGAACCTTCCACTGGCATTGTCCATACTCGAGAAAAGCTTTTATTACCACCACCTAAAGAAAGAACAAAAACCCAATTACGAAACGGATCCAATCCCAGAAAAAAAAAAAAAAAAAGAAATGAACAAATTAAACCAATTTGATGAATTCAATCGAAACCTGAAGAAGATTCAGCAGCAACGGTGTTATCAGCAATGGAGGCAACAACAGTTTTTGGATTGGTTTCAAGTTCTTCAGAGACAATGACGACGCCGCCTTCAATCTCCTCGATTTTAACCGAAGCTCGGCCGGAACTCGAGGAAGAAGATGAAGATGATGAAGAAGAAGAAACCTTGGAGAGCTCAGCCGGCGGTGAAATCTCCGGCATCGTGATTCACTCTCTCTCTTTCTCTATCTCGGCCCAGCAGCAACGATCTAGATCCTCGTCCGCCTTTTTAAATACGTATCTCGAATTTGCGTATGCGTGTTTCGAATCCCACAAAGTGAATGATAATACGATTCTTTTCTTGCTTTTCTTGTAATTCTCGGTTTTTTTAATTTTTTTTTCTTTTTTATAAATAAAAAGAGAAAAGGTTCGATTATGTATGGGCACGTTCGAACGAAGTGCGTTACAGTGGCTACGTGATGGGTTCGTCCCGGTTCAGGCGCGGGGACTTGGTAATTAACCGTTAAGGTGATGGATAGTTCCGTCAATCTATTAAAATCAAAAAAAATATTTATCTTCTGTCCGGAAAACTAAAAGATATTCTTGGAAACGCTGTCGTATTGATGCTTCGACAGCGAATCTTCTCTTCTGTCTGTCATTTCGTAATTTTACGTCCTTGTCGCTTTCTCTTCTGTCCCTGAATATATGTTTATTATTTGATTTTTTTTTCCTTATTTAAGGAATTTTGCAATTAAGATACTTCCAAATATTGACTGTAGAAAATATCTGAACTTTATATAAAGGATACCCTTAATTAATGCTTGCCTTTTCACTTCATATTTTTATTATTACCATTTTTATACTATTTCCTTTATGAATGGCTTATTAATGGGGTTAACAGTTGTTATGGATTTAGTTGTTTAACTACTAATAATTTGATTATCAAAGATTACGTTATTTATCAATAGGTGCTGTGGTGTAGTGGTTATCACGTTTGCCTTACACGCAAAAGGTCTCCAGTTCGATCCTGGGCAGCACCATATTTATCTTTTTGTAATTTTAACATTCATAACAATTCATACGTGAACAAGATCAATCAATGAATATTTTCGTTTATACTGAAAATCTTTTGATCAAGTCATCCTAATATTTTAGTGCATCTAAACCTAATCAACTTTTCTTTCAAACAAAGGATTAAAATAGAGTTATTACATATGCAACCAAGAGGAGTGCAGCCAAGTTTGGCTGTCTTTTTTGTTCTTTTACTCTATAATATCCAATTTGCTGATCCACTACTAAATCTTTTCTCCATTTAGAAAGCATTTAGATCTCCTCCACACTAGTTAAAAATATACAATAACACGCTACAGAGAGATTTGAACAAAATACTAGAAAAGTAACCATAGTTAACAGGAAGCTGATTTTACCCATACTTCTTTTACTCTATATCCAATTTGCACATCTGCACTAAATCTTTTCTTCATTTAGAAAGCTTTTAGATCTCCTCTACAATAGTTCAAGTATACAATAACACGTTATAGAAAGATTTGGATAAAATACTAGAAAAGTAACCATAGTTAATTACAGGAAGCTGGTTTTACCCTCAAGGCTAAATTTGTGCAGAAGAAAAAGGTAAAGAGAACCAAAACAAAAAGAAACCCCTTCCTTAAACTCTCCCTTGGGCTTTTATATGGAAATTACCAACGATGCGTTTTTACTGAACTGTCATCCACATCATTTAACAACCATAGTAACCTAAAGCAAAATATCAAAACCCTTAGGAGTGGTTGGTAGATTGTGCTACGAACTTTAAGGGTCTTTCAGGTAACGGAAAAATAAGCAGAGCATATTACCCATATAGCTTCGAAAATGGGAAATCAAACAGCTTAGGCTTCGTTTTGGTTACTAGCACCACCCCTTGGACGGCCACCATTACCCATCCTTCCACGTCCTCGACCATATCCACCTCTACGTCCACGGTATCCACCTTGCCCGCCCTCATAACCATCAGCACGATCTCCTCCATATCTGTCACCACGACCTCCATACCCATCACCTCGTCCTCCACCGTACCCATCACCTCTTCCTCCACCGTACCTATCACCTCGGCCTCCTCCGTACCCATCACCTCTGCTTCCATCGTACCCATCACCTCGGCCTCCACCGTACCCATCACCTCGGCCTCGGCCTCCCCCATATCCTTCATCTCTGCCTCCAACGTAGCCATCACCTCTACCTCCAACACGGCCGCCTCGAAATCCGCCTCTCCTACCCCCATACCCATCATTTCTGCGTCCATCGTATCCATCGTCCCTTCCTCCACCATATCCATCGTCCCTTCCTCCACCATATCCGTCATCTCTCCTCGGACCATATCCATCGTCCCTTCTTCCACCATATCCGTCATCTCTGCCACCATCATACCCACCTCTGCCACCCTGATATCCAGCGCCTAACACATAGAAGGTGGTGCTAATTAAAAAAGGTAGTACAAACAGAGAGTAAAGATTGAAACCAAAAGAGGATAACACTTAACAAAGAAGGGGCTAAAAGAATGTGACAAACAAATTCACTAATCAATGTTGATCTAGAGTATAGCCTCATATCACCCTTAAACCTTGTAAGTTCGCTTGGTTTTGCTAATTCAAAATGTTCTGACTTACCACGAGAGCCATAACTCCGTCCACCACGTCCACGGCCTCTGCCCCTGTTTGAATACGCGCCTTCATTTTCTAATTGTACCACCACAAAGCACGAGTCAGTTACAAACTAAACAAACAGTAACACATGTTAATTATTAGTCTTAAGAACTTTAATAATGTCACTGAAAATTCAATATCTGATTCACAGACACATAACCAAAAGATTCCTTGATAAGAAATCAATATAAGGAAACTGAATGAGTTTCTTCAATGACATAGCAATACCTTGATAATCTTCTTGATAGTTCCCTTGGTAATTTCCTTGATGCCTCTCTTGGTGATTTCCATATCCACCTCTTCCCCTGCCTCTTCCTCCGCCACGACCTCTCCCTCGACCATACGAATCTACATTCCAAATTTTCAAAAGTCAGTATTATGATATAACCTAACAACGTTAACAGCTTAAAGTTTTCAAGAAAGTTTCAGGCATCACCTTCACCATAAGCATTGTATGGTACGCGGGCTTGTCTTCCTTGCTGTGGCTGATACTGAGGCTTAGATTGATCTGTCTGTGCTGGAGCTTGATACCTGAACACAATATAGTAACTATATCTTAAGAACCAAGAATACCATGTGAAGTAAAAATCAATAATAATATGAGTCTGAGATGAACACATTATTAAAAAGCTACGGAAGTGCATAAATCAAAATTTCCAAAGTTCCTAGAAAGAAAAGAAAAACTCACCCAGGAGAATCCTTATTTAGCTCACTCAAAGACAATGTGATTGAAATCATGGAAACATGGCGCGTCAACTCAACCCTGCATCATACATAGAAATACACTTAAAAGCCACCAATAAAAAAACAAAAGCAAGGAACAGAGTAGTGCAAGAGACTCACGGAACAAGACCCTCCTCCATAGGCTCCCAGACATCAGTAATACTCATAGAACTGATTGCAATATCTTGATGCAAACCTGGAATTTTATTCTGCAGCATAGATTACAACATCTTAAAAAAGAAACGCACATTTAGATGAGTTATCTTCCAAAGTTTATCAAAAAAAGGAACTCACTTTAAGTATCTCAGAGATGGCCACAGTCTTGCTAATTGCTTGCCCCATTGCCTTCAACACAATATCTTTAACACCCTTCTCCTGAAAACCAAAAGAAACGCATTATTAACACACACACAAATGAAAACAATCACATCGCAAAAGGAAAAACAAAAAAATCTTTATAAGCAAGAAAGATTTGAAACCTAACCCAACATAAACCTTACAACAGAGCAGTAATCTAAATGAAAAGTTACACACTCTAGTGGTGAATCACGATATCAGCGAACGAGTTGGGATGAAACTAGAGAGAGAGAGAGAGAGAGAGAGAACCTGAAGAAGGCTGGTGGCGTAACTGATGTAGTTTCGGATAAGGCCTTGACTGGTGATACGGATCTCATTCTCGTTAATCGGAGACTCAGGCTTGGGTTTATCGACTCTCTTGTATCTATCCATTGTACCAGAAGATTGAAAAAATCGAAAACCCTAGGTTTCTTAGAGAGACAAGTGAACAAGCGCTCTGGAGAAGAAGAAAGAGAGAGAGAGAGAAACCCTTAGTGAAGTATAAACCCTAAGAAGATTTGTGAGTTTTCAAGAAGAAGAAAGAGCGAAGAGGAGAAAGCGCAGCATAGGGAAAGGCCGAGATTTTTGTAAAATACGAAGAGACACCAAAGAGCCTTTGATGAGCTTTCCTTTTTTTTTTCTTTTTCTTTTTTTGACTTTATGGCCCAAAACCGAGGGTTCTTTTTGGAATAATGGAAAAAACAAAACAAACCGCTTCAAAACGGGTCAGCTTTTTTCGGATCCGGATCCTATTTTCGGGGAGTTCAGTGTCTCTCTTTTACTCGCGTTAACTTACACGAACGGTCAGATATCCATAGATCCTCCATCTTAACCGCCGCGGACCGTTGATAACAAGATTGCTTTTTTTTTTTTTACTTTACTTCCCATTCTCAAAATTTTAAAACTTTTCAGTCAGTTTTGGACTTGTTTTGATTGCGTTTGGCATGGCATGTTTTGGAGATGTAAGTATTAAGGTGCAAATCTCTGGTTATTTCCTAAAAGTTTTGGGATTGTGAATGAGAACCACATCCAATATCAGCGATTTATTGCTTGAAGCCAAAACTTTAATAACCCATGTCAATAACATCACTAGTTTATCAACAAAGTCAAACTGATAAGAATGAGGTATATCTTGTATGCCTAATTCAAGATGAGAGTTCTAAGGTGATGCTTAATCGCAGGTATATATGTTTAACCCAGGTATACCTTAAGAAGAACTGGAGTTAAAAGAAAAGTTAATTGTGGAAATCAAAATTGCTTCAGTGCCAATACTACTAGTTCATGAAGCACAACAACATATACTATATCAAAAGTTTTAACCGACCAAATCATAAACGCAAAAATACAAAAAAAAAAAAAAAAAAACGTTGTTTTCCAATCACTCATTCTTCAGGCAAAAGTCCAGCCATTGGAATTTTAACCTCGATCTGGTCTTCTTTCATGGCGGAATCTTTAATCTTCTTGTAATCCACTTTGAAATCATAATCTCCCTCCATCATATCCTCATCACCAGCTGCTTTCTTTGCTTTCTTCCTCCTCTTCTTCTCTGCTTTCTGCATTTTTGTATTCAACATGCTTTCTGCTGAGTATAGCTTCACGTTCTGTCTGCCCGTCTCTGATTTCTCCTTCGACTTTCCTGCCTCTTCCTCCTCATCATCCCCTCCCATAGACTCATCATCACTCTCATGGTCAGGCTCTTCTTCCGTCTGAGTCTTAGACTCATCCTGCGTGTTTTTTTTGTTTTGTTTTGAGATGCATAAACCAAGATTAAACCAGATTGAATCATTTACAAGCAAATGGAGAATTTTACCAACCTCGATCATAGTTTCATCAAAATTGAGAGGACCATTTGAAGGAACTTCAACAGGGTTGAACTCGTTAACCGTCTTCAAGCTCCCGATGAAAGAGGATTCACCACTGTAAACCTCATCGATGTTAAATTCCTTGGACAGCTCGGACACAATCTTCGACTCAGCGTGTCCACCTTGGTCCCTCTTTGGCGGCATTGTATAGTATGGAATTTTACCTGCACAACCATTCATATTTGAGATATTGATGAGTTAGAAACTGGTTTTAAAAATACTATTTATGCTTCTATTTTATAATGAACTAAAAGACGTAACCGCACCTTCATTCCAGTCATGCAAAACAATTCTCGCAGCAGCTTCAATATCCACAAGACCACCCTTTTTAAGCTTCCCCCTTACGGTGGCGACTTTATAGAGAAAGTCATCAACTGCCTCGAAGCTCGGGATTTTGTAGAGAGTCACCAGCATTTGTGTTGGACAAAGCTTGAGAATTTCCTTAACTAAATTTTCCACAAAGCAGAAGATTTCCAGGTTAGGTGCTGAGGTTTATAACCTCTAAAAGACAAAGCAAGAAGAGATGTGTGGTTCTATCTAAGGCTTATTTCCAATTACCTGGACTAACTGGGTCATCCAACTTCTCGATTCTTTTACAGTTGCGGAGAGCTATAGAAGCATCATTTCCTGCAGATTTGAGCATCACAACACCAGGACAATCCAGCAACTTCACGTTTTTGTCTAAGTGAACCTCTTGCAGAGACCTAGTCAGTCCTGGTGTGGCACCGACATTGACAACATGAGCTCTCTTCAAACTGTTAATAAGACTACTCTTCCCGACATTAGGCAGTCCAATAATACCAACTGTAATAGATTTTTTCAACTGCCAAAGAACAACAAAGAAGGATTCAATTGAAACTGGACAATAGAACTTCATGCTAAGGGTAGGGTGATTAAAGTGAAAATAATGAAAAACCAACCTCGTGACTTCTTGAGTAGTTTTTCAACAACTTGATAAGAGTGTCCGCTCCAAGACAATCACTAGTCTGCAACATATTGCTTGGTTTTGATGCCTTAGAGGATTTCCAACCCAAGTTTGATCTCTGTTCCTGGGTGCTACATTTGAAGGCAACAGCAGGAAATTCTTCCCTAAGGTACTTAAGCCATTTCTCAGCAGCCTCACGGGGAACAAGATCTAGACAAAGGAGATTCGGTTACAAAAAGTAAAGGCAAGACCAAGAGGAAACAAACAACTTTTTAAGTCCAAGAGCAAAGACTTATAAAGGAACATACCAATCTTGTTCAACAGCAACACAAGATGCTTATTGGGACCAGCTTGCATAACCATCCTCTCCATATCAGTACATCTAGTGCCAAGGGGATCACGGGCATCAAGAACCTCCAAAATGACATCAGACAATTCAATGACTTTAACAAGCTCCTTGTAGAAAGCCCTCTCCGAGTTATCTGTTAAACAATAGATAGACATTAGTGACTGTAACAAACAACAGAAAATCACATAAACGCGTAAAGAAGATATCCAAATCAAAGCACCTCGAACATTGACAACTCTAGTTGGCTCCTCTCTGGTCTCTTCTTCAGTCTTGGTGTCCTCATCCTCATCATCAACCAAACCAAGTTTCCTCTTTTTGGCCTACATAGATATCATTAAGAGAGATCAGAACACAAACACCAATTCATAACACGAGAAAGTCAAATACCAATTCATATCTAGATTTTAGACATGTTCTACTAATAATCAAAACATGTATCATAGCTATGAGGTACAAATTGAAAGTAAGAGTAATAAGGATACCCTTTCTTTGCGGGCGACTTTTTTCTGCTCCAACTCTTCGAGAGCACGGGCACGTCGAACTTCAAGGGCCTTGAGCTCTTGTTCCTTGAAAGGCCAGTCATTGGGAATACCTGGGTCCTTCTCTACTCTTGGCTTACGGTTAAGCCCTAGCTTTTTAGCATCCTTTGCCTTCTTCTTGTGGTGCTCCTTCACCTTCCTCAGAACCTTATGCTTCTGCTTCAAGGTCACCCTCTTACTCTTACTCTCTGCAACAACAACAATAAAGACCCAATAAAAATCCTGAACTGAGTAATTGATTCAATTCATCGACTATGACAAATATGAATGAAGGATCTATATTACTTTTACTCCGTTTCACCATCTTTGTCGCCTTCGGGATGAGAGCGAAGCAAAATGAAAAAAGAAATTAGGGTTAGAAAGAAAAGGGTTTATGAAGTTGGAGATAACGGCGCCAAATTAGGGTTTTGCTATGAGATGGATTTTGGATACATAACCCGACCCGGTCGACTTAACTTAAAAAAAATATATATAAAAGAATGAAATTTGGGGTGAGAGAGGCTCGAACTCTCGACCTCCGGATTACTCTGATAGCTATGAGACCGACGCGCTAGCCAACTGCGCCACCACCCCCAAATCGTTCGTAGTGTTCAAAACATTACTTATATAATTATAATAGAAGTTGAGTTCCTTGTAAGTCATAACCTTGACTTCGACCGGTCGCCTGAAAGTCTGATTTTTTTTTTTTTTTGCTTAAGATCCCGCCGGACACCGGTGGTGGCGGTTAAACCCTTCAAAAAAAACCTGACTTTAACTGAAATTCATTGAGCGTAGGAGAGACAAGTGAAGCCCAACAGTCAGAAATGGCTAACAGAAGCTTCCATATGAAGAAAATTTCATGGCTTTCTTCTCGGATTCTCTCAGGTTTCCGAAAAAATTGATCGTCTTCTTCTTCGATTCTAGCTTTCTGGGTTTTCGCTATATTAATGTTTTTTAACCATCTTTTTGGTCACCAGACAGTGTTCAGGGGCGATTCCGGCGACCCATTACTACTACTCCAGCCATTTGTTTAGCTCCTTCATTCGATAGAGATATGAACATTGGGTCCAAGACATTGTTCAACCAATGTCTTTCACGCGGGTAATTCGATTTATAAATGTTGAGTTTAGGGTTCTGAGTTCTGAGTTTGTAATTTGTAATGGGCAGTCTCTTTCAGATTTGCATCAGTTCGACGAGTATCTCGAGCTTCTTCTTCTTCTTCTCCTTCTTCTCCACTTGTTGATTTGCTCTCTTTTATTAAAGCTTCACTTGATCAACTTGAAGGTAGCTCTGATTACTCATATATGTGTTTGATTGTCTTGAAACATTTATCTCTGTTGTAAACAAAGTTTGTAAATTGAACTCTTAGGTCCTTCCCATCATTGGCTGAATCGAGACATTGGGAACAAACAGCTTTTCAAGGATAAAGGAGCTTATGTTGTTCTTGCTGGAAATTTGCTAAACGAAGCAAGTGATCCCAGTGGTTTCTTTGAGAAACTAAAGTTGCTTCAGCAGAGGTTTAAAGAAAGCTTTCAACCAAAAAAAACTCATGGCAACTTAAGGGGAACTATGGCTAAAGTATTTGTTTTTTGTGGTCTTTTAAGGTCCCCTGGTGTTTGTTTCATGGGTATCCACTTCAGTGATCAAGCTCGAATTACTGATGATCGAACTTCTTTAGCTGAGTTGATTGTGAAGGAATACCTCACTTTTCCTGTACTACTTTCTGAAAAAGAATTTCCCAAGGTATATATTTCGCTGTAGATTACATCTTTGTATATCGTTCCTCTTAATTGTATGCAAATACCTCAATTTGAAGGTGTGTTGTTTTTTTTTTAGTTGTATCAGACAAGTGGGGAAGTACGTTACATCGTGTTTAAAGATTTTAAGAACCCTTTAATCTACGAAGAGAAGGATCTCGAGATTGCTTCTGTAGCTAAAGGTATACCTACTTTATCATCTTATTCTCTACAATGTCATACTTATTGATCCATGTTCACCATAAGCGAAAAGAAAAAAATTCATTATGGTGCTCTTAGCTTGTGAACATTCTCGTGATTTGTGTGCGTAATACATATTATGGTTTCTTCTTCTTGCACTTTGCTGCAGCTCTTGACAGTCTCGCTCAAGATATCGAGAAATCCAAGTCTGTCAGACTTTTCACGAACACTTGGTCAAAACAAGCTGAAGCTATCAAGGAGTCACATTACTCTTCTTTTTTTCAAGATTTGTTACTTTACTTTCCAGGTATATCTTGAATTTCTTTCCCTTTTTTGGGTCGTTTTGAGTTTTATCAGGAATTTTTCATTTTTATCTTTCACGCTACTCTCTAATATTTTGTTCACGGACATTTTCTGTGACAGGTTGTATCTCTGCAGACGAGGTTGGAGACCGTCTGTTTCTTTCTGATACCAA
This sequence comes from Camelina sativa, assembly GCF_030686135.1. NCBI lineage: Eukaryota > Viridiplantae > Streptophyta > Magnoliopsida > Brassicales > Brassicaceae > Camelina > Camelina sativa. The sequence continues at coordinate 2,934,298 of NC_141894.1, forward strand.
CCACCATCGTATAATTATATTCGATAACAGTGGGAAGATTTTAGACAGTGTAAGTGAACTGAATCAGAGTTGCGGAATTGTAATCTTTATAGAGTTTCTTTGCTCAATTTCCTTAGCAGGGCGTTAGTAGAGAGAAAGTGTATGTAAAGCTCCTTGTTTAACAAAACTAAACTTCAAGACAATGTTTTTATTTCAGATTGGTTGTTTCCCAGGTTTTGAGGATGGAGAATTTGAATCTGCAAAGATGTTACGTCCTACAGGGACCCTTTATGACGAAGAGGAGGATTGCCTTTACATTGTAGATTCTGAGGTATGACTCCTATAAATATACACACGAGTATGAGTTATGATAACTGATTCTGCCATTGAATGTTTTCATGTTAAGATTTTTTTTTCTTTTTCCCCATTCTTTGAGTTAAGAACCACGCCATTAGAAGAGCAAATATAAATAGCCGGGTCATGGAAACAGTATATCCAAAGGTTATTAAGAAAAGTGGTGGCTTGTGGTCTTGGATAATGGATAAAATGGGTCTTGGAAGAGATGATGAGACAACAGTTGATGCTGATGCCAAATCAGAAGAATTTGATTCTCGCTCTCTGTTGTTTCCATGGCATATACTGAAGCGTGATGATGAGAGTCTATTAGTCAGTAACAAAAGGTAAAACGACTAGTTGCAAAGATTATAGTATTAGTAGTGATAGCTCGGTCTCTCTTTCTTTCTTTTACCACCCTTTTACGCTCGTGACCAAATAGGTTTCTCATATCTTACAGCTTTACGAAGTTATGGATAATAAATTTAGCTTCAGGAGAGATCGAAGAAGTCGTGGAAGGTTACATACAAGAATTGGCATCTTTTTCTTTCGTTTTATTTTGGCTTCTTGACTCATTGTATCTAACAAATCTTTTATCAAAAATTTAAGGGTTTTCGAAGATAATGGAGATCTGCGGACAATCAATCACAGAGAAGCTATCAGTGTTGAAACATATGCCTTCTAATTGGTTGCAACAGCAAACTGAGGCTGTCACCTCATGCAAGGAGCAGCCAAGTGCTTCCCTTTTTTCTTCTTTTACTAACCTTGGAGACAACATTGTCATGACAGATATAGGTAAACGCCATTTATACAACTTTATTTACATCTCTATGCATCAACTAACACATTTTTGTCTTGTACATTAAGCTTGTCAGCAGGTGTTGAAGCTAAATAGAGAATCTGGAGCATGCTCTAGCATTCAGTTCTCAAACATTGGGATACTTGGGTTACCCTATTGGTTGTTCATTCCGCTGGAGAGAGTTTTCAATCTGTTAGTGATTTCTTATTCATTATCTTATCCATTAACAACGCTTCTCTTGTTCTGAAACTTACTAATTGATGTCGTGTTATTTTTGCTTAACTATAACCAGAGCTAATGGAGTTCAGGAAGCACATCTCAGTCATACTCAGGAACTTCGGTTATTGCCAGGTGAGATTGCTAGACAGACCCTAATTTTTTTGCTCATTCTCTTATGCTAGTCTTGATATTAGAAGTTCATCACCCCAGTCCGAATTAGCTGCAGCATGAAGATGGTTATATCATTGGTCGGGGTCGACAATCGAGACATCCAGTTTGATTTAACTACTACTTTTTCATTTAACAGGTAAAATTAGCATACGGTTGAACATAGAGATTCCTCCATGCACGGAGCTTGTTGAACCGATACAAGAAAGCTGCATATGGCGGCAGACAAGAGGCGCAATTAGTGAAGTCTCGAGTGCTGGAAGTGCAGTTGAACCTTCAGAAAAGGTTAATTTAGAGAATTGCATTCAACATTGCTCTGGTTTAAATCCGAGTTAGCTCAGAAATTTTGTTTTCATGACCTACAGGTTGGAGTTTCACAACAATGGTATGATGAATTAGACAGCCTCGCCAAAGAAATAGCCAACCCTGAAGCAGCTGAGGAAGAGGAAGAAGTAGATGTTAATCCTTCTGAGGTTGAAAAAGAAGAAGACGGACGTATTCACATCGATTGTACTGTCAAATCAAGTCCTGGCACAAGTGAGGTACGCCTAAAATCTTTTCTCAAGTCTCCGTTATCAACAAAAGCCAAAGTTTACAATAGAAAAGAGTATAACGTTGTCGACTTGGGATTGTGCAGCTTATTGTTTATGCAGCATTGTATTTAAGACTGGCGAGAAACGAAGAGACAGAAAGTGCAAGCCAGGAAGAACTGGCGAGAAGAATAGCAGAGATTTTGAAGCCAGTACGGAACATAACGACTATGAAGGAAGATTTATTTGTGAAACTGTTGTCCAAGTCAAAGAGAGAATTGAGAGACACTGTCTTCTTAAAGCCAATGCATGTGCGGATAAGGTTGGACTCGATGGATCATCCAAAAGCCGATAACTCAAGAGACGTGATCTTGACTGACTCCTCTGTTGAAGTTGATGTCTCTCTTTGAACGCGGGGCAATAACGATGCGTTGCTCCATTCTTTCTCATACGTACCAAAGGGCTACTTCTAATTCTTTTTGTTTGAGGTGGTAAAAATGAGCTCAATAAGACTTCAAGAAGTTTATAAACATTATACAGAGAAACGATTTGGTCGGTTCATTATATGAAATGGTTCACAGCTTGTTTAAGATGGTCCAAATCTCTCTAATGGATTCTCTATTTTAGTGTTTTTTCTCTTTCTTTTTAGTTAAAATTTGAAAACATGATCGAAATTAGCAAATTTTGAGTGCAATTAGTAATTAATAACAAAATGAGTGAAAAATAAGAATACTTGAGAACATGAAACAAATAAAACAGCTGTCGTTTCTGATTCTGTTAAAACGGGACGACAATTTCAAACCAAAATCCAAACTGATTTTTGAAATATGTGGAACAACAAGTCAACAACAACCAAATGTTTTACTGGTTAGCTAGAAGTACTAATCTGTTAATGTGATTTGTTAAAGTTTGTACTTATTCCATATGTGTGTGGGGATTGATACATACATACTAGATAATTAAGAACATTATACCATTCAATTCAAATGGTAATCTCAATCGTATTTGCAAGAGCCTCATGGAGAAGAAGATTGTTAACTTATATTTGTAAAACAAAAGAGACGAGAGAAATCGTCATTACCAAGTCATATTAGGTCTCCTCCACCATTATACCTGCCTTTTCTTCTGATTTGTTCGCAATTTTAAATAGATTTTGAGAATAATAATAATAATAATGATGTTAAGATTATTCGCATTTGATTTCAAATATATATAGTTCGTGCAACCATCAACATTACATGTTAACATTTTGTTGCATATATTTTATTCAGTTCATGGTCTCCATGTTATTATTCTCTCTCTTTCTTCTCATTATTTCCCATTTCTTCAAACCATATAATATTAATCACTTTTATAATCTGTTTTGAAACCCTTAGAGAAATGTGAGGCACACAAACATGAGAGCAATTATAAGATATTGGAACCCATTTTGTATATTTTAATTCTTATAATAAAACAGTAGTTTAATTTGTCTCTATATTAAGAAAAATTCAGAAACCTAAAACCTGAAGAAAAAAAAAATCCAGTTTTTTAGGAGACTCTTCCGTGCTTTGGATCCCAACGGTTTTGGTGTTGATTTTTCTTGATCTGGGTTTTGTTACATCTTTGACGCTAAAAAGAAAAAAAAAAGTATCAACGTGAAGATAAAAGGGAAAACCCTAATTAAGGGTTTCTTGGGCAAGGGACAACCATTGTTTATCAAGGATTCAAAAAGGTTTGTTCTGCTTTTTCTCAATAGACCCACATTTTTCTTCTTGATATTTTATCTGAAAATGTTTTTTTTTTTCCTGTCAACGCAGGCATTTTTTTGAATAAAACGATTCCAACAAGATCCATCTTTGGTCTTGATTGATTTGTGGTCTTCAGACTCTGTTTTTGTACAAGTTTCTTTGGAGTTTGAATCCAATCCTGCAGAATTGCCGCGGTTTGAAAATTGTCTATGTTCATAAATCTCTAATAAAAAGAAAAGGAAAAAAAGAGAGAGAGAGATTGAAGTTTATTTGAGATTGTGTTCTTTGCAAGGGAATAGAGAAGAAATGAATTGCTTTTCATGTTTCTATTTCCATGAAAAGAAAAAAGTTCCGAGAGATTCAGATAACAGCTGCCGGAGAAATGGTGAGTTGACCGGTAGAGACAACAACAAAACACACCCTGGTAAGCTCACAAAATCTATATATATTTTTTCTGTAGATATCTTATACTATACGTATTAGGGTTTATAAGACTAGATTCAGTAATCTTTGTATTTTGCTTACAGAAAATCCAAAGACTGGAAATGAGCAGAACAAGAACAATGATGAAAATAAAGAAGTAACAAACAACATCGCTGCTCAAACATTCACCTTCAGGGAGCTTGCTACTGCAACCAAGAATTTCAGACAAGAATGTCTGATTGGCGAAGGCGGTTTCGGTAGGGTTTACAAGGGAAAGCTCGAGAAGACCGGCATGGTTAGTACTGATTAAAACATCTTTCTCGATTTTAATTTAAACTAGTCTCTCATATATATGGAAAATGTAATAGTATATATACACTTTTGCAGATCTATTTGAAACTTGATGTATATGACACTTGATATAGCATTCATGGTCTCTGCTTCTACATTTCTATATTATAAATCTCCTAAGGTTTTTCAAATGATCATTTTTGGGTTCAGGTTGTGGCAGTGAAGCAATTAGATAGAAATGGGCTTCAAGGGAACAAAGAGTTCATCGTAGAGGTCTTGATGTTAAGTCTGTTGCATCACAAGCATCTTGTGAATCTTATTGGCTATTGTGCTGATGGAGATCAGAGACTTCTCGTCTATGAGTACATGCCTCGTGGTTCACTAGAAGATCATCTCCTCGGTACATTACAAAACTAAGGTTCTATGTTGACTAATTCCGGATTAATTAGCCCCATGTGTTTTAATTGTTTATTGAAATGTTTACAGAACTAACACCGGACCAAGTACCGTTGGATTGGGACACAAGGATTAGAATCGCTCTAGGAGCTGCAAAGGGACTTGAATACTTGCATGACAAGGCAAATCCTCCGGTGATCTACAGAGATCTCAAAGCAGCTAATATCCTTCTAGACAGTGACTTCAACGCCAAGTTATCTGATTTCGGTCTGGCAAAGCTAGGTCCTGTCGGGGACAAACAACATGTGTCTTCCAGAGTTATGGGAACTTACGGATATTGTGCTCCAGAGTATCAGAGAACCGGTCAGTTAACTACTAAATCCGATGTTTATAGCTTCGGAGTTGTGTTGTTGGAGTTGATAACAGGACGAAGAGTTATTGATACTACCAGACCCAAAGCTGAACAGAATCTAGTGACTTGGGTGAGTTTAATTGTCTCTTTTTAAGATTACTCTTTGTCTTCATCAATAGCTTTACACTAAAGTTACTTGTGTGGTTAGGCACAACCGGTGTTCAAAGAACCGAGTAGATTCCCTGAGTTAGCGGATCCAAGTCTGGAGGGAGTGTTCCCGGAGAAAGCTCTGAATCAGGCAGTGGCAGTGGCAGCAATGTGTTTACAAGAAGAGGCAACGGTACGGCCACTCATGAGCGACGTGGTAACCGCTCTCGGTTTCTTAGGAACCGCACCAGACGGCTCTATCTCTGTTCCACACTACGATGAAATTCCTCCACAGCGGCCTGATGAAACGTCCGGTGAGGATCCAGCAGCGGCGGAAGAACGGGAAAGAGCCGTGGCAGAGGCAATGGAGTGGGGAGTTGCTTCAAGAGCACATTCCCGGAACCCAAGTGCTTCTTGATTCTAATGTTTTACATCTTTTTGTCTTCTTGGTTTTAATTTTGGGTTTGGTTGTTTTCTTCTTATTTGTTGGTTTTTCAATTTCAGTTTCAGAAAGATAGTGATAGAAATTTGTTACCTTTTCTTTGTTCGCTATGTTCTGTTTTATTTGAATCTGTATATTCCAGCTGAGAGTTTTCATAGCTCGAGAATTCTTATTCTTGGTTTCAAGCTTTACAATTTTTTCGGTTTCATTATCGTGTTTAGTCAAAATGGTTCATGCCATGAAAGATCATAAAGATCAGCAGCTATATAGCAACACGTCAACACATCTATCTTCATAAGATTCATGAAATAAAAGATATAAATTGCCACTTTGAGGATCAAGAATTCTATATATCATGAACACAAACACACGTATGAGCTGTAGTCAAAAATTAAAAAGCAACCCGTCTAATTAATAAAAAGAATCCAAGAACATTAAAGAAAAACCTGTAACAGAGGAAAAAAAATAAAAGACGTGTAATGCAAGATATAGAGCAACGATACATCAGGAATCAGGATAGGCTTAGGCTACGAACAGATGTAGGTGTGGAGCCAGAACCGCGATCTCAATCTCTAGCACGCGAAAGCCCTCTGTCTCTATATGGTTTGCAGCTATATAACCGCAGGAAACCCTAGCTATATATCCACGCCAGGAAGTGACTCTAGTATCTCCATCTTTAGCTCTGTTGGTAGATAAATCGAGTTTTGTCGAACTAGGGTTCGTTTGATAAGAACAGAGTACGCAAACTCTTATTTCTAATCGACGATCAATGTATAAACCTAAGGAGATGGCTAACACATCATCTTTGTTAGCTCACCATCCACCATTCTCACGCAGGAGAAGCTTCTACATCAATCAACATAAAACTCTCTAAACATTCCGAGACTCTATTTATAAGTTTGTTGCAGATATTTTCAGTACTAAAATATCTTCTCTATTCCAATCTTCCTTCTCAGTGTCTCCTCCTCGCACGTGTTCTCTTTTGCCTCTCATAGATGCTCACGACCTTATCATCGTTGTATGCCAATTTGTAGAAAACTGATCGCCTCGCGATTGTTCTTTCTTTTTGCTTATTTCGCCTCCAGTACTCAACAAACTTGGCCTTCCAATCAACAGCTATTAGTTCTTCTTCTGCCTCTTCAGTCACAAAACCAGCAAACTTTTCCAAGCACTTTTGCTTCCACAAGTCATTGTCTGAAGCCAAATTCCGAAACTCTGAACAAACGCAGGAAACCCTAGCTATATCCACGCCAGGGAGTGACTCTAGTATCTCCATCTTTAGCTCTGTTGGTAAATAAATCGAGTTTTGTCGAACTAAGGTTCGTAGTACTTGTCTGCCTAGAGCCTGTAGAAGAATGATCCAATCATTAGCCGGAACAAAGTTTTGACGAGGCAGCATGGTCGAGATTGTACAGAGACTTTAACGAAGACTAAGCAAAACTACAACCTAGTCCTGATCAAACCTGAAATCCAAGAAACAAAAACAACTAGGAAGCACCTTAATATAACCAAAAAAAGAAGTCAAACCTAAGAGGCTTTTAAATATGATTGGGTCAATAATGGGCCTATAAAAAAGCCCATACTGAAGCTCAAACTCAAACATCAGCCAAATCTCTCTCTCTCTCGCTCTCTCGTTGGCGCTGTTTATCTGATTTCGCTACCTATTTCAGCCAAGTGCTTCTTGATTCTAATGTTTTGTCTTCTTTGATTTTAATTTTGGTTTTGGTTGTTTTCTTCTTTTATTTGTTGGCTTTTCAATTTCAGTTTCAGAAAGATAGTGATAGAAATTTGTTACCTTTTCTTTGTTCGTTATGTTCTGTTTTATTTGAATCTGTATATTCCAGCTGAGAGTTTTCATAGCTCGAGAATTCTTACTCTTGGTTTTAAGCTTTACCATGAAATAAAAGATATAAATTGCCACTTTGAAAATCAAGAGTTCTATATATCATGAACACAACAAACACACGTATGAGTTGTAGTCAAAAATTAAAAAGCAACCCATCTAATTAAAAAAAAAGAATCTAATCTACGAACATTAAAGAAAAAAACCCTAGGTCAAAACCTGTAACAGAGGAGAAAAAAAAAGAGTAAAAGACGTGTAATGCAAGAGATAGAGCAACGATAACATCAGGATAGGCTTAGGCTACGAACAGATATAGGTGTGGAGCCAGAACCGCGATCCCAATCTCTAGCACGCGAAAACCCTCTTTCTATATATGGTTTGCAACTTACTACTGATCGCCGCACGCTTGTTCCTTCTTTTTGCTTATTTCGCCTCCAGTACTCAACAAACTTATCCTTCCAATCAACGACCAAATCAACAGCTATTAGTTCTTCCGCTTCTTCAGACACAAAACCAGGAAACTCTTCCAAGCACTTTTGCTTCCACAAGTCATTGTCTGAAGCCAGATTCCGAAACTCTGAACAAACGCAGGAAACCCTAGCTATATCCACGCCAGGAAGTGACTCTAGTATCTCCATCTTTAGCTCTGTTGGTAAATAAATCGAGTTTTGTCGAACTAGGGTTCGTTGTATGCCTAGATCCTGTAGAAAACTGATCCAATCATTAGCCGAAGCCATGTTTTGACTAGGCAGAACGGTCGAGATTGTACAGAGACTTTAATTTAACGAAGACTAAGCAAAACTACAACTAGTCCCCCAGATAAAACCTGAAATCCAAGAAACAAAAACAACAAGGAAGCACCTTTATATATCACAAAAAAAAAAGGTCAAACCTAAGAGGCTTTTAAATAAGATTGGGTCAATAATGGGCCTATTAAAAGCCCATACTGAAGTCTCTCTTCTCTCTCTCGGTCTCTCCTTGGCGCTGTTTATCTGATTTCGCTACCTATTTTTTGTTGTTTCCTTTGGTAAATAAAATATCTGATTTTGCTTTTTGAATCGCCATTGATTGAACAATTTGACACCGATCTCAATATCTACCGATGGTGTAAAGGTACTAATCTTCACGTAGTGTCCTGTTTCTCGATCAATTCCGTTGGCTAGATCTTTCTCGTTTAAGCTTTTTTGTAATCTCTGGGAAAAAATTTGACGTCTTTGATTCATGGGTATTGAAGCATTGGTGGTTTAATGTATCATTGATCTCAATCAGTGAGATCGGTGAGCTCAAGTTCTGTTTTTTTTTTCCTTAATTGGGAATTTAGAAGAGAGATGTCAAGTAAAGCATGGAGATGGGTATTAGGGTTGATATACCTATTAGCAGTTGCAACGATTTGGATTGCAGCGAGTTTTGTAGTCCAGTCTGTGGTGGATGCTGGTGTTTCTCCGTTCTTGATTACTTTCATTTGTAATTCATTGTTCGTTATCTATCTTCCTCTCTTTGAGATCGGTCGATATCTTGAAGATGCGTATGGGAGTTTATTGTTTTGGAGAAACAAAAGGTCTCATTTGATGGAATTGGTTGAATCAGAGAAGGCTGTTTTGTTAGGACAAGATGTTTCAGGTGTGAAATCAGATGTATCTGAGAGTTCAGGGATTGTTGTTGTGAGAGAGGAAGGGATTATTAGTAGTGAGGTTGGTGATGGGATTGAATCTGGATTGGAAAATATAAAGCTTGAGATTGATGCTAGTGTTAATGTTAGTGGTGAAGCTGGTGGTGTATGTTGCAAAGGGTTAGATGAGAAGGGACGTTGGACACGGATGCGAGTTGCTAAAGTTAGCCTTATGATTTGTCCGTTTTGGTTTTTGGCTCAGCTTACTTTTAATGTCTCTCTCAAGTACACAACAGTTACGGTAAGTGCACATTGAAAACCCCATCTTGTTTGCTCATTCTGAATCTACATTTATGATTAGCTGATGTTTTTTTTTTCTGTCATTGTTTGCAGTCAAATACAATCTTAAGCAGTTCATCAAGCCTTTTCACCTTTCTGGTTTCACTAGTATTCTTAGGCGAGAAGTTCACGTGGTTGAAACTCTTCAGTGTTCTTCTTTGTATGTCTGGAACCATAATTGTAAGTATGGGTGACTCAGAATCCAACAACTCTAATGCAATAGCTAAAAACCCTCTTTTGGGAGATATTCTTTCACTGATCTCAGCAGCGCTATATGCTGTCTACATCACTCTTATACGCAAAAAGCTTCCGGATGATGATGAAAGGAACGGTCGGGTCAGTATGGCTCAGTTCCTCGGGTTTCTGGGGCTCTTCAATTTCTTCATTTTCCTTCCTCCTGCTCTAATCCTCAACTTCACAAAACGAGAACGCTTTAATGCACTAACCTTGAAACAATTTGGTCTAGTTGTTGGCAAAGGTATGCAAAAACCCCGTCCCTCATTTCCGTTGAAGCTATAATGGTCAATAAATCTCTGTAATTAATAACAAACTAGGATTTGATGTTGGGATGCTGATTTGAACTGCTTGATGCGTGTTGTGGTATTTCAGGTTTGTTAGATAATGTGCTTAGTGACTACCTATGGGCAAAGGCAGTACTATTGACAACAACCACAGTGGCAACAGCTGGGCTAACCATTCAGGTTCCATTGGCAGCTATTGTAGACAGCTTATCAGGGAACAAGCCAAGCTTCACCGATTACATTGGTGCTGCAGCTGTAATGGTTGGCTTTGCAGGGATCAATATTCCCTCAGAGATGTTTTGCAGGTCCAAAGAGACTGCTATTGAGTTGGAACCTGGGACGTCGTTCGCAGACCCTCCTCAGATTGTGACGGATAGCGTAAGAGTAGATTCTTCAGAGATTGTAGTGACTTAATTGTTCCAAATTCAAGTACCACTAGTATCTTTTTGTTTTTAATCTTCTTCTCTCTTGTTCCCCGCTTTTACCCTTTTTTGGTTGTGATTAACTTATTGCTATGTAAATCGTCGAACATGATATACGAAAATAGCTTGGGAAAATAGTAATAAAATCGTTCATGATTCTGGACTCAATTTCAATACAGTAAAAAGAAAATGTTTCCTCTGCGTTGTTGTTATAGGACTAAGCAGATACATTGAGATGTCCATATTTTTGCATAACTCTCTTTGTCGCCATAGCAGCTGCTTCACTTGCACGTAATGTGCCTTGTGCCATCAGAGCTGCAAACTCACGAGTAATCTCTTCTTGAATCTTGGTCCTAGCATCACCCAAGGGGTCCTCCTTCACCTTCTCTTCACTAGCTGACGGTGGAACAACAGGTGGCACTTTTACAGTTGCAGCAGAGGTATTTGCTTCCTCACGCTTCAAAGACTCAATTCTTGGACCGGCATCTTTACTAAAAGCTCCAAAAGGTTGTGGCTGTGTCTGTGGCTGTGGCTTAAACTGTGGAACTTGAGGAACCGCACCAGCTTTTAGAGTTGTTTCGAGGCCTTGTAGCATAGGCACTGTAAAATGGTGGGAGATGGAAGTTAGATCAGTTATAGAGCTGAGCAAACCAGGAACAAATATAGTGTCACGAGTTACCAAAGACTTACTTATAAGACCACCCATGGGGCTGTTTAGAACATCATTGGGAAGCTGAAGAATGTAGTCCGGAATACCTTTACCCACCAAAAACTGAGAGACCTCGTTGCTGAAGTTGTTGCAGTTGTGAGTAAGTAAATTGTAGGATTCAGCAGTGTAACGAGGACTGATTTCTTCCAAATACATCTCGAAAACATCTTTAGGAACATGTGATAAACCCAACTCTATCGTTCGAATTGGTACTCCATATGGAGTCCTTCCAACTGGCAAATGCTGAATTCCTCCTCCAAAAAAGTACTCGCTCCCATAAACAACAATTCCTGTGTGCCTGGGAAAAGGATACATAACTCAACATGTTATTGTACTGGTTTAAAACATTCAGGTATATAAGATCCATATCCAACTCAACCAAAAAGTATGTTCATTCATATTGCCCTTAAAAAAACCAATAAGAAGCATAAACACATTCAACTACTACTCTTCAATTCTTAACGCATACATTACAACATACCAAAAATATCTAAAACAAAACGTGATTGCCCAAGAGAGTACTCACCATACACCTTCGATAACTTTTCCCAAGAGTGATTGGGAGAGCTGGCGTGCCAAGCCTTGGCTTAGATCATAGACATTCAACGTAACCTTATGCGCTTCCTGCAACATCATCACATATTTCATCACTTTCAATCAAACTAAACAACGAGACAACGTTAATTAACTACACAAACCATATATATGAAAAATAAAATCATACCTCAGCCATTCTTCCGAGTACAAAACTCTTAAAATCCTTGAAACAAGTAAACTACCTGAGAAAAAAAATCAAAATCAAAATCAAAGTTCTCGCATAAACAAGATTTACAATCGCACAGATCTAACACCTGAGCTACAAATTTCCGCAAATACAAATTCGAAAATCGAACTTGAAGAGCAAACAAATTCAGAAATCAATTCCGTACAAAAAAAACAATAAAAGCATCTAACATCCACAAATAGAATAATCCAAATCTAGAAACCACGATTCTAAATCGGGAACACATAATTGGTAAAAAAAAAAAATTGACAGATTGAGATAAACGAGGGAGATGATGATCACGTACGCAAAACAAAAGAGCGTAAAATCGCCGCCGCACTTTCCCAGCAAGGTCGGAAAATTTTTGTCGATATACGCAAATCTGAAAAGCTTTTCTTGGATAGCAATGGTTCCAGAGAGTAACCTCTTTATAAAGGCAGATCGATTGGGAAAAATTCGAAGAATCTTCTACGACGTCGTATTAAGTAACTTAACCTCCATGTACAGACGACTGTCTTTATTCTGTAACCTTCTAGAATGTACCACCCAATGAGATATTGACACGTCTTTTCTCCTAATTTAAACCGCCCCGGTTCAACCGACCAGAATCGCCTTTTTCCCCGCATTTAAAACAAGTCTAGTTGCTTTTCCCACAAAGCCAATAAAGTATTCGGTCAAAGTTAATACATACAAAAATGGTATTTACCCGTTTTCATCTCACTTGCTCAATTTCATCAGAATGTAAGGTTTTTTCACAACATTATATAAGAATAAATATGTTAAATTCTGAAAAGAAGCCATCTTCTTCTACGACAGATTCATGAACTGATACCTCCCAAAATAAATCTAGAACAGACGCACAACAACAAGAAAAATCGAAAGAGAAGAAAAGATTGAACAACGACTAATCTCATGGACAAAACAAAACCATTCTGGTTAGGCAAATGAAAGCCTATACTTGAGAAAAAGGTCTAATAGGAAACAAAATGAAGAAATATCCAAAGTAGCGCTTCTTTTTTCCCCAAAACAACACATTATGGCTTAAGGAAGCCTGGCGGCTGCCATGACCCGGCTCTTTCACTAGGAGATTTTTGTGCTCGAGACTTCTTCAATGGTTTACAACGAGGCACCCTACTTGTCTGAAAAAACAAAAACAGCTTCATAAGATCCGTCGAACATGATTCGGGACACTAAGCATGTATTGGAAATGTTACGGTATGGAATTGAAGGTTCGTTACCATTGTGAGCTACCTTAGTTTTGTTGAATTTGGCGCTGAATTTGCAAAATCCAATCAACATAACCACTTGAACCGCCCATCTGGTCCTCAATGAGATTTCTCAGGAGAAGGAAGCCTTCTCGGGGTTGTTCTCCTTGTCTCACTAGAAAACACATGGGATGATATGAAGGATCATTCTCCCTCAGTTTCTTTACCAAACTCATTAGCTTCTTTGACATCCCATTCCCCTGCTCTTGAAACGTAACCTAAGAGACCCAACACGGAGTAAGACACACAGAATGTGATGTTTCAAAACTATAAAATGAAAGGAACCACAAATCGTGAATAGTAAGGATGCCTGTGGGTAATTATACATACCCTTGAGAGCTCCGCTGCAAAGTCGGCCCCAAGAAGATTTTTCGCAATATCAGGTGAAAGCATCCGGCCAAACCACAAAACTAATCGAAAACCATCATCATAAATGTAAAGGCCTCTAGAATCCAAACTCTCCGCAGCCAGAGGCAACCTCTTTAATACGTTATTCAAGTCATCGTGGTCTGCTGATGGCTGCAAACATGTGAATTCATAAATCGTTTACGATTTCTTCAACACTAATAATGTTTGATTATGGATATTGAGATAGAGTTGCACAAACCTTTAAAAGCCATTCGTCAACACGGAATAAATTGGGATACAAAAGCTTCAATAACTTTTTAACAGGCAGAGCCATCATGGTGAACCCTGCCGCACAGCGCTCATCAAGAGAAGCATCAGCAGGGCCACCTTGAAGTGGGGTGGACTTAATAATTGCCATTCCGTACAATGGCAAGAACTTCAGAGTCTCTGGGTATATTAATCTGGATCCCAACCTATGCTGCACCGCATGAAGATTACGATATTCTTTGAGAGCCTTAACAATCTTTTGCTGTATTGCATTCCGTGCATCATCCAATTTTGCGGACAAAGATTTCTCAATTGCTGCAGAATTTAAAATTGTCATTAAATAGTATCAAAAGTAGCATATGATATATCAGAGCAAAACTTGAACGTAACCTACCTAATCTAGCATATAAAGAGACAATGGAACCAGTGTCTGCTTGTCTATACATCTCCCCAAGATCTGCAACCACCGGTGCAACAGATGTGTGTACCCTTATACGTCTCTCTCCGCAAGACGCGGTATATCTTAGTTCTGTTAAGGATTACTAAAAGCCACATGATGTGTTGTACCAGCTGAAAATTAAACTTCAAAATCAAGTATGTATAAAATATCAACTGTTCAAGGATACAGCAAAGCGACTTGGAAATACACAGTTTGTGTTGTTAGCAGTGTCTCTTCGAGAGATAGCTGCATTGCATACGCTTTGTCACAGTCAACAGCAGGAAGTGCAATCAGGTCAGTAGACCTTAGCATGAAGTTCCCATGGTAGGACGAGAAACGAATTCCTGCATGAAAAATATATAAGATCACATGTAGCATACTAATGTATTTAGCAATTATTTGAGATATCAGGTAAAAAATAAAATATTGTATAATAAACTATTAAACCTTGGTGACCAAAAAAAAAAACTCTTAAACCTTTTCCACATCTTATTCGCATAACCGCCTCCCACGCAGTTTCCCTTGTAAGGTCTCTAGCCAGCTCGTGTCTTAACTTATCTCCATGAACAGATGATTGGAAACCTGGATAATAGTACACCTGTCCTCCAGTGTATTTTGCCAGAGTCCCTACAGAAACCAAAGAATTAAAATTACAGGCTCATCTTTTAGAACAGCAATTTTCAAGAGGGACACCACTAACTTCACCCATGACTCCAGACACCTGAGATAAACATCAACTGATAACCATAACGTTCACATACCTAAGGAGGCAATATCAGTGTACTTATCACTGAATGCATAAACATTAATTCCTATCTGGAACTTGGTACAATCGGCAGCCATTTGCTTATAGAAGGGGTCTTCAGCTACCCTTAATGCATATTCTTTGTCAGTTCCATAGACACGAGGATCATCTCCCCGCAACTTTAACCGCCCAGCACCAAGAGAAGGTAACGAGTTCTGGAAAATTAGCAACTTGCCCCCAAGTTGGTTCTGAAATAGAGAGAGAAACACAGTCAACAAACTGACCCAAATTTCAAATAAAGATCCATATAGGACACGTAACATCAAATGAATTATGTTATAATTATTTTGAAATGGCAGGATAGTAACTAACCATAACCATAAATGCCGCTCTGAGCGCCGGACCAAAAGCCGATTCCACATTGACATTATCTTGGAACATCATAGGTAGACTGTCTAAAAAGGCTTCCACCACAGTTCTAGATTCAGATAGATTGACAAGGAGATCATCTGGCAATGGGAGAAATATATCATCCAGATCCGTTACAATCATCATCTGCGGCTGGCTCAAAGATGACTGCATTGCGAAGGTCCACATATAATAAATCATGGAAGCTAAATAATTTCAAAACAAAAGTTCCTGTGTGTTCACAATTCTCTAACCTTCATGTTGTAGAAATGTAAAGTGCTGTCATAGGTGATAAATCCAATTTGAGTTCTAGGATAACCAGGCAGATTATCCAAACAAGACTTAATCGTCTGAGCAACAACCTGCGAAAGGAGCAAAAATGTCAGTGTAAGATCTACAATTAGGAAAGCTGCCATCTAAAAGAGACAGACAGAGAGAGAGAAAGAGAGAGAGAGAGCATCTATGCTAGACAAAGAAACAGGGGCGGTATAGATGTATAGATGATACATTTGTACATAGTGTATTCAGATAAAATCACACACGAATTATAAGTTACTAACTATGGAACAATAATGAATACTGTTTCCACATCGATCATGCTTACCTCAAGCATCCCACTTTTAGTAGCCGAAATTGAAACATCAATGAGGAAGAAGTAGATAGGTGGCATCGGAGGCCGAACCATGTATTCAGTTGGAGCTATGATTTCCACACTGCCCTTAGTCAGCTCAGGCCGTTGATCCATATCCATTCTTCGGCCATTAGCATCCAAATGTGAGAAGTATTCACCAGGCACTGAACAAGAAATTTAACCCATAACTATGTCTGAAAGTATTGACAATATGCCACCATCGAGCAAATGATTTAAAGAAAGAGAAAAGAGGATTCCATTGTGTTCATTTACAACACCCATAACAGTTCCTTGTAGCTTTCACCAGATTCATTTACGATAATTCTACTAAGAATAGTTATCAAATAGACGTTCCCCATCAAGAAAAAACAGAGAAAGAACACAACAGATAACTTAAGCAAACAGAAATTATGCTCTATAGCACATTGTTCAACAAAGCAATCCTTAAAATATGGAAAATTACCATCATTAAGCATAGAACAGATATTACACCGCCACTTTCTTCCAGAATCTGTGAAAGTCACATAAGGATTCACATAGGTACGGCATCTTCTGCAGCGGATGATGCCAGTTGAGCCAAAATCAATAAGCGGTACTTCCTCCTGCACAGATAAAAAGACAATTAGCACCCAAAAAAAGGCAAAGTTATTTGTGGCTATATGTAACACTAGAAGAGTTCCAGATCATAAAAAAACAAGAAAGAATCTAGTAACTAACCCCTTTAGGAGTCTCTGCAAGTGGACAAACCACTGCTCCTAGAGGTAAATGCCACCTCGAAGCCAGAGACTGTGAATTCGGTATAGCACTAGTCGTCAGTCGAAGATATCTAGAATGGCAATTCATGGGATACATATCAGCAAATGAATTTGGCTCCACGTCACCATCCAATGGCCTTGGGAATGCTCTATGATCAAGTCCTGGCTCCATCGATCCAGGAATAGATGCAAGAGATAGCGAGTTGAAATCTTCAACCAAGCCTTGAACGTTACTGGTAGGAGGTGCGTAGCTTGGATGCAGATTCTGCTGTGCTGCTAAATTTGGTCGCTGAGCAAAACCTCCTATCTGAGGAGGATATGATGAGACTGGAGGAGGTCCTGGAGGACCCTGGAATGGCATCGGAGGGGGCTGTGAGACCTGTTTGCTCGGATAACCAGGAAAAGATGGCTGTGAACCTCCCACACCAGGATAAGACTGAGTAACTGGAGGCATTGACTGTTGAAAACCAGGTCTGGCAGCCATATTAAAATCTGCAGGAGAGGGGGAAGTATTTGCTCCAGGTAGCCCAGATGTCATAGTTTGTGCGGGAGGTCCCATCGGTTGTTGCTGTGGGCGAAGAGACATTGGAGGTGAAAAGTGACCAGCAAGAGTTTGAGGAGGACCTTGAGGAGGAGGGTTCTGTGTAGTCGGGAATGGCGGAGATGGAAAACGTTGAAAAGGGGTAGCACCAGGAGGAGGAGGAGGAGGACCATATGCTGTTGAAGGAAACGAATTAGATGAAGGGGGCGGAGGTCTACTCCCTGGAATCTGAGAAACGAAAGGAGAAGGTTGGGCAGGCCTCATCCCACCCACTGTTGGAGCTGGAGGAGGACCAGAAGGAGTGAAAGGTCTTATAGGTTGGGATGCAGATGGTGGAAAAGGTCTAAAGCCAACCGCATCTGATCCAGTGGGTGGTCCACCGGACTGAGGAGGAATCCCTGGCGGCGGAGCAGATGCGAATGGAGAGGAGGATGGGGCAGGTCTAGCTGGAAAATTTGGATAGCCTTTATTCTCCGTACCCATTATTGATTACAACTTAGCACCACCTAAAGGACCAGATCAAATACAATTCCAAAGAGGACCAGATCAAATACAAATTCCAGATTCTCTCCGATGAGTAGCCTAAGAATCAGATTCGTTCACGGAAGCTTCGTATCATCTGGAATTAAACTAGTGTACTTCTCTAACAAAGTGCCGACCTCGACCTTGGACAGATCCGCCTATTTAAAATCTTTTGATCTTTCAAAATTGGGTAACTTAAGCTTTTCAATCTTTCTCGAGCAATACGATCTAACTAGTCCCTCTTCAGGTAAGTGAGAATTCCCCTTAATCTGAAAAAAATCGGAAAGATCTGGATCAATTTACCATTGAATGTGAGCTTAAAAAAAAATTCTACATTAAGATCAATAATTGATAATCAGAGCAAAGACGACGACGACTACCTCAAGTTGAAGAAACTGCGCAGCAACGAAACTGATTGATTCTATACAGCGATCCGGCTTTATTAGATCGTCTGACCCTAAGAAGATTTCGACACGGAATTGGAGAACCACCAAGTGCTGCGAAAAGTGACGATGTCTTTTATTATGGGCCAGTTATTGGGCTTTTACGCTTTTGTATCTTTTGAGCCTATTTAACACTTTCTACCAAACACAAGTCACTACACTAGGCCTGGACATTCTGGTACCCGTTTGGGTTCGGTTCGGGTATTTCGGGTTTTCGGATTTTCGGGTTTAGAGGTATAGGACCCATTCGGGTATTTCTAGACTTCGGGTTCGGATCGGGTTTGGTTCGGGTATTTCGGGTTCGGATTCGGATTATCCAAAGTTCACAAAACTCAAAATTTTAGTATCTAATTTAGTCTAAATTATTCAATAATACGCAATATATCTAAAAATTTAGAGTATTTTATATCCATATTTACTAATAAACAGTTTAAATACTTCAAATTGTCAAAGATATCTAAAAATCTGAATATTTTGAACACTTATATTATCAAAATTATAAATATTACTAATATATTACTACTATATATTAATAATATTGGAATATTCGGATACCCATTCGGATTTCGGTTCGGATCGGGTTCGGATTCGGGTTTTCGGATTTAGAGATTTAGAACCCGTTCGGATATTTTACAATTTCGGATACGGATTCGGATCGGGTTTTTTGGATCGGGTTCGGATCGGATATTCGGATCCGGGTATTTTGCCCAGGCCTACACTACACCAACAAAATTTTGACAAATCAGTAGAAACAAATTATTTAAAAAATATATTTTATTACGCAAAATTTTAAAATCTTATTATGTAAAGTTGGGTTTTGAAAGTAAGCCATTAACAATTTTGACATATATCAAGTTATCAATCTAATTGAGAAAACAAGTATAAGATAATTAGCATACAATGAAAAATATATTTAGTTTAGTCAATTTTTCTTTTTGATTTAGGAATTTTTTTTAGATATAAAGATGTAAATTTTATGTAGACTTGATGTTATTATCTTAATTAACTGTTTTAAAAAAAGAATATTTTTTAATGTTATTATCTTAATTAACTGTTTCAAAAAATAATAATTTTTGCATATGTCAATATCTCATCGTATACTTGACACGTGTCATGATCTTATTAATGGCTAACTTTGAAAACCCAACTTTAAATGAGAAATAAAAAACAGAAATCAATATCACATAAATAAATTATTCTTTTAAAAATAAAAATGAGATCGTGGTAAAAAGAGAAAACAGAAAAATTACATATATTTCAACTAATTTACATATAACGGCAGTATTCTCCTTTCTCAGCAAAATAATACGTCAAAGATTCACAACTTTTTTTTATTCTCATAAAACTAAGGGGGGTGTATTGAAATAATGATTTTGGAAGATTTGATGGAATTTAGAAAATTTGAAATTTTGATAGATTTTAGGGAAGTTGATATGATTTATAGTCAAATTCTTTGAAATCTCAGCTAAAACTATGAGATTTGGATTTGTATATTTTTAACTAAACAAATCCTCTCAAATCCTCCAAAATCCCTACAACTTATAAAAATCCAAATCCACAAACTGTTTTGAATAACAGTGGATTTTAAAGTAGATTTTAAAATCATCATTTCAATAACAGTGAATTTCAAGAGACTTTTTAAAATTCATGATTGAATAACACAGGATTTGTAACTTTTACCCAAATCACTTAAAATGTCAAGTTGAATACAGCCCCCTAAAAGCCCCCTAAATGCAGTTCCTAAATCCTAATATTTCTTTCACTTTCCTCCTGATCGCTTCCATGTCTATATATGCAATCATTTCTTCTTGCAATTGATCTTCTAATTTTGTGTATGTTTTATATTATTTGCAATCAAACGAGTCATCATCACTCTCCCTTCTATCAGTTATGAGTGAAGACGATTATTTGGTACTTATTGGTCAACATCATTTTGTATAAGTTGTCAATATAATTGCAATTTTCTTATTATCAGCTTTTCTTTGTTGGCTATTGATTTTGTGAACATAATTTACATGAGCATATGAGGGAAGCTTGGTATACATATAGAAGACACTTGCAGGCTTCGATTTAAAAGTTAAAAATATATTCGGAAGAAGAACACTTTTACAGAGCAAATCGTGTAGCAAAAAATGCCTGGATCATGACCAAGACAAGGTTGAACACAGAGAGTTGTGTATAGGATGCCTTTCTTAGGCAGTGTACTAATGAGGGGTTTTTTGAAACTAGTTATTTCCTATTTGAGCCTATTTAACACTTTTCTAGAATTTTTAAATTTAGCCATGCTTTTATGAGATCTGAAGTATATGTTTTTCGGAATGAATTTTGTTTGTTTTGTTTTGCATGTTATCAACTCACTTTCAATATTTAAAACAAGAGTGATTTATCTAGGTTTGATGATTGTCAACTACCGAGTCTTAGACCACAACTGTGCACGACATTTGATGTTATAAGTTATTATAACTATCCGGAAAATCAGAAGGGACATAATGCATGACTGTGACATACCCATGCTTTTTAAATGTATTGTCACTTTTACAATTAAGATGTCTTATACAGAACAAATGAACAATACAGAGGAACGTAAAAGCAAATTAGTTCAACACATGTACACATCGATATTTTATAATTTGCCCCCGATCACCGTATCGATTCTTATAGAAAAGATGGATCAGTCTTGATAAAAAAGAACACCAAGAGCCAAACCTAAGATCAGAAGAGGAGCAAGAAACTGAAAGCGCTTAATCAACAACTCAGAGTTCTTGTTATCTTGATTCTGCTCGGTCTGAGTAGGAGTGGCAGTAGTAATAGCAACATCATTGGCCTTGGTCGAGTCTATATCACCTACATAAAACTCACTTAACATGGCTTTTGCAGATGAACTATGACCCACTTCCTCGAATTCATGAGTCGCATCTTTCCCTATATTAGTACAAAACATGTTTCATCACATGAAGAATTCTCTAGAGTTTTCATCACCATGATGATTATATCAAGTGATCATCATAAGCTTTAATTACCTGTAGCAAACAAGATTACATCATCTCCACCAGGATGATCCTTCAAGAAATCCGTTACATCATAGACCTGTTTTTTTTTCACAATATAATTAACACAAACTGAAACTCGATTAAACAAAGCTCTTGATACATAAGAAAAATGGAATGAAAGATAATTTTATTGGGGACCTTCCCGTCAATGAGGAGCCAACAATCATGTCGGCTTCTATGCTGAGAAAGCTCCAATAAGTTTAAAACTTTTCGATTTCCGGCCATCTCCAAATGTAGTATACAATTTCAGGGGAATAAGAATGCTTATATCTGATACTCTGATTATTTGAAACTTGAGATTTGCTCTGACATGACATGAATCGCTCACATATCGTATGAGTTTCCAGAATCCACGCATGTCTGTCACACAACTCATGTAGGTGTGAAGTGTATCATATTTTCACCTTTTCTACTTTCACAATTGAACCCCTATATTTTATATTACTTTCCAAATCTACCTTTTTGCATTTAAAATTTTGCAAAATAGAAAGTTGGGTCTAAATATATTGGATTACATTATCCAACGGCCCACTTGTATCGGCCCAATAAAAAGGACACGCAAAAACCCTAATTTGAAAAAGCTGCTCACTTTTAATCACCCACCCGGAGGACTTGCGGCTGATCAGAGCTGAGAGAGTGAAAGAAAATGGTGTCTGGATCAGGGATATGCGCGAAACGCGTGGTGGTTGATGCTCGTCACCACATGCTCGGTCGTTTGGCTTCGATTACAGCAAAGGAGCTGCTCAATGGCCAGAAGGTTGTGGTTGTACGGTGCGAGGAGATTTGTCTCTCCGGCGGACTTGTTCGTCAGAAGATGAAGTACATGAGATTCCTCCGCAAGCGTATGAACACTAAACCTTCTCACGGTCCTATTCACTTCCGTGCTCCCTCCAAGATCTTCTGGCGTACCGTTCGCGGGTTCGTACATCTATCTCCCTCTCTCTCTCTCTCTCTCTGTTTTTAGAATTCTCGAGCTCTGATTTTACGAAATTGGTACTGTGAATAGTGTAGCTTATGAAAAAACATGATATAATGGAGTAGCTCGTATTTGAGCACAGAGTAGTGAATCTTAAATAAGAGTTGACTTGATTTGATGGCTTTGTAGGTTATACAATTTTGTAACATTTTTGAAAAGATGTAAATTGAAATATGTGAGTATCCCAATGTGGATTTGTTGTTGAATGTATTGTGTAGCTAACTTACTAGAGTTTGTATTTTTTTTGGTGGCAGTATGATTCCTCACAAGACTAAGCGTGGAGCTAATGCACTTGCTCGCTTGAAGGTTTTTGAAGGTGTTCCTACACCATACGACAAGGTCAAGAAGATGGTCATTCCTGACGCTCTCAAGTTTGTACTTTTACCCTTTCATTTTTCATTTATTCTGTGTCTTTAATTTATATTGGGACGTCTCTTAAACGTGAATCTTTTTCCTCCTCTATCTATTAGGGTCTTGAGGCTGCAGGCTGGGCACAAATACTGTCTGTTGGGCCGCCTTTCTTCTGAAGTCGGATGGAACCACTACGACACCATCAAGGTATGTTTCACTTCACCGTCAGTTTCTCTTATCTGCTACTTTCTGTCCCTAATCTGATCAAATAATTTGAGTTAGAAGGAGAGATAAGACAGATAACATGCATACACCTCATAAATGTGTTGTTTTAAGATGTCATAGATAAATGGTTATAAGGAGAGATCATAAACTAATTGATAAAGTTTAATAATAATGAGCAGGAGTTGGAGAACAAGAGAAAGGAAAGAGCTCAAGTGGTTTATGAGAGAAAGAAGCAACTTAACAAACTCAGAGCTAAGGCCGAGAAGGTTGCTGAAGAGAAACTTGGATCTCAATTGGACGTTCTTGCACCAGTCAAGTACTGAATTCTATCAGTTTATCGTTATTGAATGTTTTCGCAAGTTTTGCTCCGACTTCATACTATTATTATATTACGAGGTTTTGTTGTATGCGATTTTGACTTAGTTTATTTCTTGAGTTCGACTTTTGTCATGTGTCACCTCCGAAATGGTTTGTGATTTTTATTTCCTCTGCATGTATGTATCCTCTGAATCAGCAGTTTCATGCTGAAGTCTGAGAATCTCACAGATTTCCTTATGCCAGTTACTTGAGCTATGTGTGATACCAAGCGGCAGCGTAATGGAAACATTAAGTTGAATGTGTTATCGGGAAAAAAAAAACAAGGTGTTGGAAGTAGTATTAATTTGTTTGGTTTGGCTAAGTTGAGATAAAAATTAAAAAAGCTATCGTCAACAGCAGGGTTCGAACCTGCGCGGGCGAAGCCCAACAGATTTCAAGTCTGTCTCCTTAACCACTCGGACATATTGACTGTGTTGTTCCAATTCTGAATGTTTTCTATAATACCGATATATCTTAGAAAAACTAAAGCTCTGTACCAATCACGGATTCACACCATTCTGTACTTTTTTATTTTCCAACCATATACAAATATTACGTTCATCTCCACAAACCTCATTAACCAGTCACTCCTGTTTTAAAACTTGATAAATCGCATTAATCAGAAAAATACAAATTTTGTAGGAAAAAAGCTTTCTATTATCCACGAAAAAAATTATACCGACATCCTTAATTTAGATAATTTTTTATTAACCGTAAGACTCGTTCTTCCTCACTCTTTCTTCTCCATTCCAAGACACTTATACCCACAAGTTTTCTTTCAATTTAAGGAGGTAAACAAAAAAAAATAGAATCAAAGTGTAAATGATAAAAAAATTAAAACACAATCCCAAATATTTTCAGCCCTTTTTTTTGCAGAATACACAACTCCCATTTTTTTGAAACAAAAATTCAATAAGCAAATGCGATGATTCCTACTCTCTAACTTCGATGCAAGAGGTAACATATCGATGCGTGGAGTTAAATGTCGGCGTTAAAGAGCCGTAGTAACTCGTTAGCCGGACTAAGTCTAGACGCTATTCTTGGCGGCGACATCGTTATACAACAACCGTCATCTCCCCCATCTCCACCACCTTTACCACAAAAAACTATTGTACCGCACCGTCCTACAAGCCAAACGCTTTTCGATATCATACGTGAGGAATACGTCAAAGAAGGTCACAAAGATCGTACCACGTGGCAAATTTTCCGTGAGAAGCTCCGTCTCAAACGAAGCGGTTCCGCTTGGACCTCGTCTCTTCCTATCCCTGCTTCGGATATCCTTATCCCTAATACCAAACACTTTGGAACAGCGTTACGATCACACCCCGCAGGTTTAACCAACGGTAACATCCGAGAACTGGTTAACGTACTACCCATGTCTGATCCACCTGGTTCTTCAGGACGCGCTATGTTCACGCGCGGATCTTCAATGCGGGTCGGGTCGATTAAAAACCACCCGGACGATTCGCCTGACATCAACGTTTTAGGAGATGGACCGTCGTCTAGGAGCTTTAAACCGCAGTTATCACGGCACGACTCCGTTAGAGATCACAGTGACGTCGAAGAAGATAACAGACGACGTCCTCCGATCGTCACGTTCGTGGAAGAGAGGCAGATGTCGGCGAGAGAAGCGGTTGCGGCTCAAGAAGCGGCGGAAGCGGAAGCTGCGGCGGCTGGTGGAAGCGAAGACGAAGATGAAGATGACGACGATGAAGAGGAAGAAACAGAGGAGAATAAATCGTCGTCAGCTTCTGCGCCGAAGCAGACGATGTCGTTGATGGATCTGTTGGAAGAGACAGATCGACAAATGGGATTAACAGGATCAAGATACGCCATGGATGACGAGGAGGAGTACGAAGAAGAAGAAGACGATGAGAATTACGAGGAAGAAGGTGATGGTCACGGAGGAGGAGAAGGAGAGCTTAGTTGCTGCGCATGCATGGTGAAAATCAAAGGCGCATCTTTCTCACCTTGTGGTCATACGTTTTGTAAGCTCTGTTCTAAAGAGCTTATGGCTCAGAAAGGTCATTGTCCTGTTTGCAGCAGCTTCGTCGTTGAGTTCCTTGAGATCTTTTAGATACAAACTTTTTTGTTTATTTAATTTTGAAACTTTTTTTTTTGTTTAATTGGGAAAAACTGTTACATCAAAGAAGTCCCAAATCTTTTATTAGACCATCTCTGTTTAAACTTTGAGCTTAGCAATGGTTAACAAGTCGGTTGTGATGCGGACATTGGTCAGGTTGTCCCACACTGGTAGACACCATTTTTTTCTTGAACTGATTTTAGAAATGTTTGAAGTTTCGATAGAAAACATGATAATAATCATATTTCTCGATTGATCTCTCTTACCTGTGCAACGACAGATCTCAGAGTCGGCGTCATTGATCTAAAAACTAGGGTTTCGCTCTTCTATCCGATTCTTTCGTCAAAACGGGGGAAACTATAATCTTTTTAGGGTTATGTATTTAAATACAGGAACTTTAAAATTTAGGCTAAAAAGCCCGCCAGATTTTATGATCTTTTAGGCCTAAAAAGCGAAAAAAAAAACACCAAATGGTCTATCCAACTTCTGCTGGTCGGGTCGAGTAAAAACCAACCGGATGATTCGACTGACATCAGCTTTTTAGGAGATGACTACCGTCTAGGAGCTCTAAACCGCAGTTACCACGGCAAAATTCAAGTTAGAGATCACAGTGACGGCGAAGAAGATAACAGACGATCGTCATGTTCGTGGAAGAGAGGCAGATGTCGACGAGGGAAGCGGTTGCGATTCAAGAAGCAGAAGGAGATGGTCAGAGAGTAGGAGAAGGAGAGCTTAGTTGCTGCGCTTGCATGGTGAAAATCAAAGGCGCATATATCTTTCTCACCTTGTGGTCACACGTTTTGTAAGCTCTGTTCTAAAGAGCTTTATGACTCAGAAAGGCCATTTTCCTGTTTGCAGCAGCTTCGTCGTTGAGTTCCTTGAGATCTTTTAGATACAAACTTTTTGTTTATTTATTGGGAAGTTTTGAAACTCTTTTCTTTTTTTGTATATTGGGGAAAAACTGTTACATCAAAGAAGTCCCAAATCTTTTATTAGATCATCTCTGTTTTTTAACTTTGAGCTTAGCAATGGTTAAAAAGGCGGTTGTGATGCGGACATTGGTCAGGTTGTCTCACAATGTAAATCTGATCTCCGACTTCGCTATTCGAGTCTTGATTCCTATACCATGTCCATAGTGCCCATGTCTCGTTCTTCATCTACATAGAGATTAATATATATTCTTTTAATTAGATTCAAGGTTAGCCTCTGTTTTGATGCGTTCAAGATCTAAGTAAACTGCCAATACCTCGAGGATTCCATGGCCAAAGCTGCTTTCTCTCATGGCACTATAATCAGGTTGGCGATCCCAACAGAACTCACCAGACGGGGTAAAGTTCCGAGCACAAAACCCACCCATGACTGGATCCGGCGTGGTTAAAGGCTCAGGACATTTACCTGGTTCATCGGCGTGCTCAATCGCCATCTTTTCACGGTTACCTCCATCACCAACCACAATGTAAACCGGACCACACAGGTCTAGTTCGTAATTGTAAACTCTGTTCGACCGTTCATAAGCATGAACCTTGGAAAAACAAAGTATTCACAAGAAAACAAAACGGTTAATCATTGTTGAAAGGGCAAAGAGATAAGAGACAGCTTCTTGGGTCAGGTCTTACATGTCCGTTGAAGACAATGTCGGTACCGTAAGAATAAAGTAATTCCTCCAAAGCTTCTTTCATGCATTCCGCTTCTCTGTAATGCGCTGTATAAGAACTATACCAAGGTGGATGCCAAGAAGCTACCAACCATGGAGTTACCGATCTATCAACTTTAGCCAAATCCTTCTTCAGCCACTCATATTGTTCCGCTGCAAACACACATACAACTTTAAAAGAGAGTGCAAACATGTAAACTTAGAGGTCATAGTTTCAAGAATCATCAACCTGATTTGTCATAAGCAATGTAAGCACCGAGCATGATGAAGTGAATCCCACCAGCGTTAAAAGAATAATAGAGCGTGGAAGAAGAGCCGCTTTCTTTAAAAGGGAAAGCGAATCTTGAACTATAAGCTTCAAAGGTCTTGTTCTCGGCTTGCAATTCGATCTCATGGTTCCCTTCAATCACCATCAAAGGAACTTTAGAAGTCAGGTCCTCCATAAACCTACCCCAATAGTCCCAACGTGGCTGGTACGTCTCATGTATAGGTGTCTCAGGGAAAGAGCAAGAATAACAATCGGAGCTAGACCCGTTTGTTAGATACAAGTTTGCGTAACTCACATCGCCGATCAATAAAACAAGATCCGGAGAGTTATGAATCAAGTGACTAATTGTATCCGTTGTGTTATAAGTGAGACCAAGGTCACCCACAACCGCTATTCGACCAGGATAACTCGAGGGACTAGAAACCGGCATTGTCCTGAAATGGCGTATCTTACTCATAGACCATCTTGATGGATCTCCGCATCGATAATAATAGACAGTACTTGGTTTCAGCCCTGCGATAGTAAATAGACAGTATTTGGTTTCAGGCCCTATATATATGTAAGCTAAAATGAAGAAAGAAAAAAACAGAGATGAATGAACCTGTAATGCGAACATGGTGTATGATTCCAGATGTATAGTTAAGGAGACCATCGAAAGGGTAAAGTTGACTATAAACAAGTGAATGTCCTTTGGCTTCATGACTCAGTGAGTGCCTCAATGTCCCGAATTGGACAATACTATTGATACTTGTCGGATCTAATGGCTTCACGTTCTTTCCGATTTGGAACTCACCTTTCAAACACAAAACATTACTTCATTAAATAACGAACTCTAGTCATCAGCTTTCATCAGAGTCACAAGATTCTAACTTTCAGTTGAAGTAACTAAAAAGAGTTGGTGTCAGAGTCAGACATAACTAGCATTTATTACATAACATTACTAGTACAGTTCTTTAAGAGGAAGAGTTAAAAAAAAAAAAGTATATAGAATTGAATTGAAGAGGATTATTTAATCACGTAATTAGCCAAAAAATGACGTAATTAATAAAAAAAGATAACGTAATTTTTCAGTAAATGAGAAAGTGATTGAAGGTGATAAAAATGAACCTGTGATCCAAGATACCCATATAGAATCGTGATCGGAGGAGAGGGAGATAGATATCTGCTCCGGCTCGAAACCGGTGACACGGCGGCGGACGCGGGGATCAGTGTCAGGCAAATCGATGGCTTTTCCACGGAGAGAAGTGTCCAAAGGCACCGTCACCGGAACGAAAGGTCCGTCCAACGTTGAAGGGATATAATCGGCGGATAAGATTGCCGGCGAGAGAAAACAGAAGAGCAGAAGTAGTAGAAACGTCATCGTTTAGTTCACAAGGGTGGTGGAGTTGTGGCGGAGATTATCATTGTGGTGGGCGGGTTTCGGCTTTTTGTTTTTTTAATTGTTGGCGTTAGGGGTATTATGGGAAAAGAATCTTCCCGGTTAAATAGTCATTATCGTTAAACTAATATTGAGACCGGTACCCCATAGTTTTCTGTGTATACGTGCAGTCTCGAGGAGTTACACCGGTGACGTTTTTGGTTTTCTAAATTACTTTTTCCAATCTTGGATAGTGGGGATATCTATCTAACCACAATGTTTTGTGTCTTTCTGCTTTGTAGTTTTGTGTTATGGATGTTTTTAACAGGTACTATTCTCCCTTGTCTGGTGGTACTTTTCTTTTCAATCTCAATTTATATTGGTCCAAAATCATTACAATATAGTTTATATACACCATAAATGTCTATCTTCACCAGGTATTTCTCATGATTCTTAATAATTTACATAACCTCATGAAAGATATTTATTATTGCTTGTATATAATAAATACAAGATAAAGGGTGATTTTGTTGATACTACTTTTTCTTTTTTTCTTTTGTTATTTAGTTTTACTAATTTTCAAGATAACATATATCTAAAATAAAGCGAAATCCAATAAAAGTCCAATAACAAATCTATAGCACTCGTTAAGTAATGGTCCGAAAGAAATATATATATATATATATATATATATATATATATTTTTTTTATTTTACTAATTTTCAATATAGCATACATCTAAAATAGATCCAAATCCAATAAAAGTCCAATAACAAATCTATAGCAATCGTTAAGTAGTGGCCCGAGAGAATTTTTTTTTTTTTGTATCCCACATCGACAATTACAAAAATAAACAACCTTGGACTTAACTATAAATAACAGTATTGTCAAAACACTTATTTATCAAAAATAGTTTGTTAGATCAAAGAATTAGATTATTCAAAATATGAGATTGATCTTTGTGAATGGTATTGAACTCTTCTTTTTGATAGTTATGTGAATTGATATGAATATATTCATACCAATTTACTATACTATTAAGAGGAAGAGTTCCATCCAGTTCACATAGTTCAAGTTCAGAATTTGGAACCATCTAATTCTTTAAACAAATTGTTTTTTTTTTTTGGTAAATGTAATTAGCCAAAAATAATCAAATTTTAAACAGTTCAAACGATTAAAAAAAACATAGAAAACACAAAGTTGATAACCTCGTGAACTTAATTATTAAAACCACGAAGATTCATATATCGTTATGGACTTTGTTTGGCAAGCTCGACGAAGCGCAAAACTTCCATGCCCACTCGCATTACAATCCCTTTAAAAACTAAAATCGAGCTAAACCGAGAGTTAAATCCCGATTATGGCTAGCCTTGTTCGATCTTGGATCCCTTTGTTAATTTTGCAATCGTTGTTGGTTGCAATCGCTTTTGGATCGAAAGAAGCTGAAGAATTCAGCGAGGCATTGCTGTTGAAGCCTTTGCCTGATCAAAAAGTTTTAGCTCCTCCGTCTATGATAGATTCTGGATAAATCTAACTCAATTTGCTGAATAATACTTCCGTAATCAATTAGAACTCAAAGAGATGAACAGAGTTTAGGGAATTACAACGAGAGAGAAAACTTAAACTGAATAGAACTGATCAACATTGATCAACGAGCACATCACTCGCTCCCAAGCACATCGCAAGAGAATTAAACCCAGAATAAGCATGAAAGTCACACAAGACAATACAACGGCTCTTATAGCCTTCAAGGAATAACAGAAAACCCTCTGAACCGTTCCGAGTCTCTCAGCTACTTTGACTTCAGTTGACCAGTCAACTCCTTCTCCTCATTTGACTCATCCGATGCTGACGTGGCTGACGACTTCTTGCGATAATAAGCCTGATGAACCTTATCAATACTTCCCCCCGGAGAAACAGCTTGTCCTCAAGCGTGAATTGTGGAAACAGCTGCACAAAATCCTTAGAAAGCATCCATGAATTCTCTGAGTCTGGCCTATCGAACCAATGGACCAAAAACTCTCGACCACCAGTGGCATTAAAGCGAACCTCCAAGACTTTTTCTGTAAATAAAAACTCATCTTCGATAACCTCAGGAGGGTCTGTATATTGAACCTGTTGCGGATCACCAACCACGGCCTTCAACTGAGAAACATGGAACACATTGTGTATCTTAGCAGAATCCGGAAGTTGTAATCGATAAGCCACCGGTCCAATTCGCTCCAGTATCAAAAAGGGGCCAAAGAACTTTGCTGCGAGCTTGGGGCAAGGGCGTTTAACCACAGACATTTGTCGATATGGTTGCAGCTTCAAATATACCCAATCCCCTATAGCAAACTCCACATTCCGCCTATGCTTATCTGCCTGTTTCCTCATCAACTCTTGAGCCCTCTGTAAATTTCCCCGTATATGAGTCAACATAATGTCACGCTCCTTCAACTGCACTTCTAACTCCCAGTTCGTGGTTGAACCATTCTCATAAGACAACAAGACTGGCGGATCTCTTCCATAAACTACCTTGAATGGTGAAGATTTAAGAGCCGTATGATATGCCGTATTATATGAATACTCTGCCCAAGACAAAAACTTAGCCCAAGTGCGTGGGTGACTTGAGGCAAAGCAACGCAAATACGTCTCCAGACACCTGTTCAGTACCTCCGTTTGTCCGTCAGTCTGCGGATGATACGCTGTGCTGAACTTAAGCTGAGTGCCTGACAAACGAAACAGTTCCTTCCAAACACTACCCACGAACACCTTATCCCGATCAGATACAATTGACTTAGGATAACCATGTAGCTTAACCACATTTTCAACAAACTTCTGTGCCACATCAACAGCTTTAAATGGATGTTTAAGGCCTAGAAAATGAGCTGCCTTGCTAAGTCTGTCCACCACTACCAATATCACGTTGATACCTCCCGACGTTGGTAGTCCTTCAATAAAATCAAGAGACACATCTTCCCAAATAGCGTTTGGAATAGGTAACGGCTGTAATAAACCCGCAGGTGCCAATGTTGAGTATTTATGAGTTTGACAGATCGAGCATTCTGAAACATACCGTTTAATATCCTTGTACATACCCTCCCAATGAAACACAGACTGAACCCTCTTCATCGTCTTCAATATGCCTACGTGGCCTCCCATTTTACTGTCATGAAACTCATGGAGGATCAACGACATAAACTTTGAAGTTTTAGGGATCACTAACCTCTTTTTATACCATAACCTTCCCTCCACAACATGATATTTGGGATGGAAGCCTGGAGATGAGAATTGTCGAACCAATGACTGAAGAGAGGCATCAGATTCTATTTCCTTGAACAAGTCTTGCAGTTGGATTGTAGAAGGAACAGAGAAAGCCAATAGTGAAGCTGACATTGTATGAGGAATTCTAGATAGGCCATCCGCAGCTTTATTTTCCACTCCCGGTTTATAAACTATATCCATATCAAACCCCAAAAGTTTAGTCAGCCAACGTTGATACTCCATATTGACCTCTTTTTGTTCCAACAAAAATTTGAGACTCCTTTGATCAGTGTGTACTTCAAACTTCCTCCCCAGCAAATAATGTTTCCATTTTAGAACTGCCATCACAATAGCCATCAACTCTCTTTCATATGCTGGTTTCAGTTGCTCCCTTGTGGTTAAGCCATGACTGAAATAAGCCAATGGTCTCTTGTTCTGAATAAGCACTGCACCCACACCAGTTCCTGAAGCATCAGTCTCCAAAATAAAAGTCTTGGTAAAATCTGGTAATCCCAAAACTGGCACTGATGACATTGCAAGCTTCAAGTTATCAAACACCTCTTGAGCTAAGCCACTCCACTGAAAACTATCCTTCTTCAACAAATCCGTTAATGGCCTTGCTAATGTCCCATAATTGCGAACAAATTTTCTATAATATCCAGTAAGGCCCAAAAAACCCCGAAGTTGTTTGATATTAACAGGAACCGGCCATTGCATCATCGCTTCAGTTTTGACTGTATCCGTAGCCACTCCGTCTTTAGAGATAACATGACCCAAATATTCCACCTTAAATGCCCCGAACACACACTTCTTTTGATTAGCGAACAACACATTATCATGCAATAGTTGTAGCACCAAACCCAGGTGAATTGCATGATCTTCCACACTGCCACTATACACCAAGATATCATCAAAAAACACCACCACAAACTTTCGCAAATAAGGTTTGAATACCTTGTTCATCAACGCTTGGAAGGTTGCAGGAGCGTTGGTAAGGCCAAAAGGCATTACTAGAAATTCGTAATGGCCCTCTAATGTGCGGAATGCTGTTTTCATGATATCCTCCTGCTTCATCCGTATTTGATGATACCCAGACCGTAGATCAATCTTTGAAAAAATCATAGCACCATGTAATTCATCGAGAAGTTGATCAATGACTGGGATAGGGAATTTATCTGGAATTGTAGCTCGGTTAAGAGTCCTGTAATCAACACAAAAACGCCAAGACAAATCTTTTTTTTTAACCAGTAAGACAGGGCTCGAAAACGGACTGTTGCTAACTCTGATAATACCCGAGGCTAACATCTCTCCCACCATACTCTCCATTATTTCTTTGGTGGCATGAGGATATCTATATGGGCGAACTGTGATCGACTGCACTCCTGGTTTAAGGTTAATACAGTGCTCCTGTCCTCGTACCGGTGGTAAACCGACAGGAATAGCAAACACAGCCGTGAACTTCTCTAACACCTTGGTAATGATCGGATCAACAACTGAAGCTGAATCAGTGGACTGCATAGCAACGAGTTGTGTCTGACTATCAGAGGCGAAAAATTGTTGAACGGGAGCATCGAGAGTCTTTGTTGATAACAAAGGACCATGTAAGGAAGGATCACCCCATAATGTAACTTTCCTTCCTTTGTACATAAAGGACCATTCCTGTAACTTCCAATCTACTTCACACCTCCCTAGTGTTTCAAGCCACTGTACTCCAAGGATGACATCTACTCCCCCCACTTCTAACGAGATAAATTCACTCTCAAACTCTTCACCACCAAGCTGGAATTTGACATCTTTGCAAATACCATAGCCGTGTACAGATGCACCGTTTCCCAACAACACTTCCAAGTTTCCCGCTGCACATGTTTTCAGTTTGATCTTGTTAACCACTGATGGAGTTATGAAATTATGTGAAGCTCCCGAGTCCAAAAGTACCACCACCCGACACTTGCCAATAAGGCCTACCAATTTTGTTTTCTTGGGAGAATGAATACCAAGAAAAGAGTTGAGAGATAAACATCTCACCTCTGCAGTCTGAACTATCTCCTCTATAACCTCAGTCTGAATCTCCTCAACCATCACTTCCAACTCTAACCCATCCACAACAGTCAGTATTTGTAACTCTTTTAAGGGACAAATATGACCTCTAGAGTACTTCCCTTTACACTTGAAACATATGCCCTTACTTCTCATCGCATCCAGTTCCTCTGATGTATGTCTCTGTCGTGGTGGACCTCCTTGTTTCTCTATCGCCCCAGGTTGTACAGCTTGACCCAGTCCCTTAGGCAATAACACGGGTTTAGTCGCTGTATAAGTAGCTGGTGACTTGGAAACAAATTGCTTCTGTGGAATAACTGGTCTGTTCTCCTTCTCACTGATTAATTGACAAAAAGAGCTTGATTCCATTCTCAACACTGCTGCTTTCTGATAATCAATCCCTTTAGGCTCCTTCATCTTGATTACTTCTTTCATCTCTTGTTTCAATCCATTGTAGAATATTTTCTCCAAATGAGAATCATCCAAACCAGGAACCTGAGCAGATAAATCTTCAAATTCTGTTACATAGGCTGCTACTGTCCCCGTTTGCTTGATCGCAAATAAACGATTACCAGGATCAGCTTCAATAGATTCAGCAAACCTCAAAAACAGTCTCTGATTAAACTCGTTCCACGATCGAAACTCTCTGCGATTCATCTCCCAGTTAAACCACTTCAATACATCTCCCTCCAAACTTAACGCCACCAAATCCAGTTTATCAAAATCAGAGTAACGACCAACGCGAAAAAATCTCTCTACCTTAGATAACCACTCGTATACTTGAGATCCATCAAAAACAGGCATATCAATCTTCCGCAATAAGCTAGATCTATTCTCTAGTGGTAGATTCCGATCATCAGCAACACGCGGAGAAGTATCGTAAGTATACCGTACCTGTGGTGGCGGACTCGACGATTCCGACTGCTCCGGTCGTTTCCCAAGCTGAATTTCAACTCGCGCTAAGGTACTGAGCACTGATTGCAACGTCGCGTCCAACGATTGGATCTTATCCTCGTGTTCCACCTTCGATTGAACCAAACGGTGGTATCCGCCGCGTAAGAATTGCATAAGGTTCTCCGTTGGGTTATCCTGTAGGTTCGCCGATTCGATCGGCTCCGATTCACTCATTTCCACCATCGCGATCTAAACAATCCAGTTACGCCGCACCAATGATAGATTCTAGATAAATCTAACTCAATTTGCTGAATAATACTTCCGTAATCAATTAGAACTCAAAGAGATGAACAGAGTTTAGGGAATTACAACGAGAGAGAAAACTTAAACTGAATAGAACTGATCAACATTGATCAACGAGCACATCACTCGCTCCCAAGCACATCGCAAGAGAATTAAACCCAGAATAAGCATGAAAGTCACACAAGACAATACAACGGCTCTTATAGCCTTCAAGGAATAACAGAAAACCCTCTGAACCGTTCCGAGTCTCTCAGCTACTTTGACTTCAGTTGACCAGTCAACTCCTTCTCCTCATTTGACTCATCCGATGCTGACGTGGCTGACGACTTCTTGCGATAATAAGCCTGATGAACCTTATCAGTCTAATTCCCATGGCCGCCATCACCATCTCTTCCCAAGCTATCTCTCAGTTGGTACATTAACTCCTCTTTCATCATACGAACTGATATTAGAAATTAGGGATGG
The DNA here is from genome assembly GCF_030686135.1 of Camelina sativa. Lineage (NCBI taxonomy): Eukaryota > Viridiplantae > Streptophyta > Magnoliopsida > Brassicales > Brassicaceae > Camelina > Camelina sativa. The sequence continues at coordinate 2,969,943 of NC_141894.1, forward strand.
GAATTTTTTTTCTTATTTGGTTTGCTTAAATGTGATTAGGTTGTCTCGAATTTGCTCTCTTCTTAGCTATCTTGGAAGATTCTAATTGATATTTTTGTACCAACTGTTTAAAATAATCTTGATTTTGAGTAACAGTGATGTAGAGTTTTGCAGCTATCTAAGAGTAACTTGAGTTTGTGCAAGTGTGTTTTGGTTTTTCAAACTAGTGGATTAAAAATAAAGAAATTTTATGGAATTGGAAAGTAAGTTTCTATCAAAGAAAAAAAAGGCTAGAATGCCATATTACGTTTATTTATTTATTTTTTTAATTTATTTAAATCAAAATGTTGTAAAAAGACCAAAAACCCTTTAACGTAATACTCATTTATTTCTTTTCCCTTGAGTTTTCTCTCTCTTTCTCGCCGACAGTTCTGCAAAAAAACAAAAAGAGTGATTTTTTTTGAATGTTCTTAGATTTCTCTTCTGATCGTTGTGTGTGTGCCGCCATAGCCAAAGGTTATTTCGGTTCTTGTTTAGTTGCAGCGGAGATAATGATTTGCGGCGGAGATGAGGATTTGCGGCGAAGGAAGCCATGGGAGAAGATCTGGGGGCATAAATGAGTTGGTGGTGAAGAGGGAATATCTGGGGGCGTAAATGGACGGCGGAGGAAGCCATGGAGAGGTTAAAATCCGGGGTTGATGGTGCAGAATCGGCAACGGCGGCGCTAGGGTTTACAATTATTAATTGGTTTGGTAACGGTTGTACCAGCTGAATATATCATTTGTACTAGTTGTATTTTATATATTAGCTGTACCAATTGTTTGGTTCTCTATCAGTTGTACTCATCTGTATATATCATTTGTACTAGTTGTACTTGTATATTTTAGTTGTACCAATTGTTCTATTCTCTATCAGTTGTACTCATTATAATATTATAACTCAGTTGTACCAATTGTATTACTTGTCTTATTGTACCAGTTGTCCAATTTTCTCTTAGTTGTTCTAGTTGTATTTCGTCTCTGATTTCGTTAAGGGTAATTTAGGAATATCATATTTTTAATGGCATTCAGATTAAAAACTGGCATGCCAGATTAGTTTTTGTCAGTTTGTGGCAGTTTGTGGAATAAACATAATGCTGTACAAAGAATTAAAGTGAAAATTGAAAACCTTTAAGAGGGTTAAAACGTATTTTTCTATATTTTTAATTGATTTTGTGGATTGATGAGTAGATATGTACGATGAAATAAAACCTTTCAAGTCATGCTTAACACCAAAACATATCTTGTTAATTTAGTCATAAAAATGAGTAAGTTTTGAGTTGTGTCACCTTTATTTTTCACAGTTGTGTACAAAACAAACTAAAGTGAAAACCACTTTTTTTTTTTAAAAAAGATAACTTGAATATTAATGTTTTGACGTGTGATTCAATTGTATTCAAAAAACTAAACTACTACTAAAACCGTGTAGGATGAAACAAACTCTGTAAAAATCATGCTTGGTATCCAATAATTTCAATTATAATTGGCTAATAATTTTAGTAAGTCTTTAACGTGTGAAATTAATGATACTTCTCTTTTTTTGTTTTTAGATGTAAAGCAATGAAATCAAACTTAATCAACAAGTTAAACTAAAGTCACCCTCTCACAACGTTGGTAATTAACAAAGCCTTGATCACAATCATTCCTCTATAAATACATCACATACATCTGTGTTTTTCGTCACCAACCACATTTTAATTATCATTAGAGAGAAGAAGAGAGAAAAATGGAGAATGTTCAAAACAAAAGAAGAGCAAAGGCTGTGATTGAGACAAGTTTCGAAGCACTTCCTTTAGAGATACAAACGGAGATACTGTCACGTTTGCCTCTGAAAACCTTGATGAAATGCATCTGCACCTCAAAGAAATGGGCGTCTCTTATCCGCACAAAAGAATTCATAAATCTTTACATGAGTCGATCGACGACAAAGCCTCGACTGTTCTTCACGATCTATCAATATAATATAACCACGAGCTCCAAGCCATCCAGAAACATAAGTGAGGTGTTGTTTCAGTCTGTTTATCATGAAGAGGAACCATTGTTGTCTTCTGGTCAACAACAAGTGCTTCTTTCTCCAGACCTAGGATATGAGGCTTCTTCCCCCGTCCGAGGTTTGATATGTCATCGTTTAAACACAGAGTTTATGATCTTCAATCCGGGTACGAACAAGTCTCAGCATTTAGCTGAGATCCCACTGCCTAACAAAAGCGCACCCCTAAGATTTTTCTTCGGATACGATGAACTCACGGATGTGTACAAGGTGTTATGCGTAGCAGAAGTAACCAAGGAAGAACAACATGTTTTCACGATAGGAACGAACGAGGCAGCTTGGAGACAGATCACATGTGAGCATCAACATTCTCCAACTCCTACTGCACAAGGGCTATGTAAAGAAGGAGTATTGTACTATCGAGCTAGGTCCAGTACTGGCAGAGGTCTGGTAATGATGTTCAACGTGAGGTCTGAAGAGTTTAGTGTTAGTGAGTTACCCGAGGACATGAACATTGAGAATGGTTGGGATGTGTCGAATTGCAGAGATCCTCGTGGTTGGGAACTGGTAAATTACATTAATGGTGCGGTCGCCTTAGTGGATGACTCTCAATTTTCACATGAAGTTGTGTACGAGTGGAATTGGAATAAAGTCTTTCACATATGGGTTAGAAATGAAGTCGCAGGAACTTGGTCAAGGATCCGCATTGAGATCCCTTTTTATAAAAAAACAGTTGATGTGCCTACGCTGTATTTTTTCAGAGGTACCACCAGAACAGGAAAACTTGTTTTCTCAATGAAGCACTTTTTGCCAAAGATTGATGGCAAAATATCAATCTATGTTTACTATTATGATCCAGAGACAAAAGATCTCAGACAATATAAGATTCAAGGAGGGGAGAAGGGTCATTGTCTTCGATTCTACTTGGATCATGTTGATACTCCTATGCTTATCTAAAAGAACAAGAGTTGGTGGTCGGGTTGTCCATTGAGTATCCGGAACTGGTTTGTTTAATGCTAAATAATAAAGTTAGTCTCTCGACTATTAATACTATAATTTCACGTCTGTTGTCTCGTTTCTCATGATTCTTAATAATCTACATAACCTCGTGAAAGATATTTATTATTGCTTGTATATAATAAATAGATAAAGGGTGATTTTGTTGATACTACTTTTTCTATTTTCTTTTGTTATTTGGTTTTACTAATTTTCAAGATAACATACCTAAATTAGAGTGAAATCCAATAAAAGTCCAATAATAAATCTATAACAAGCTTTAAGTAATGGCCCGAAAGAAATACATTTTTTTTTCTTTTGTTAACTAATTTTCAAGGTAACATACATCTAAAATAGATCCAAATCTAATAAAGTCTAATAACAAATCTATAGCAATCGTTAAGTAATGGCTCGAGATAAATATATATATATATATTTTTTTGCATCCCACATCGACAATTACAAAAATAAACAACCTTGGACTTAACTATAAATAACAGTATTGTCAAAACACTTATTTATCAAAAATTGTTTGTTAGATCAAAGAATTAGATTATTCAAAATATGAGATTGATCTTTGTGAATGGTATTGAACTCTTCTTTTTGATAGTTATGTGAATTGATATGAATATTTTTTTTTTGATAGGAAATTGATATGAATATATTCATACCAATTTACTATACTATTAAGAGGAAGAGTTCCATCCAATTCACATAGTTCAAGTTCAGAATTTGGAACCATCTAATTCTTTCAACAAACAATTTTTTTTTGGTAAATGTAATTAGCCAAAAAAAATCAAATTTTAAATAGTTCAAAGGATTACAAAACATAGAAAACATAAAATTGATTAGCAATATAGAAATCTGAAAATTTCATCTTGAAATAAATTCTTAATTTTAATAATTACATCTTAGCTTGGACTGTCATTTCAAGTTTCACTATGAACCTTGTGAACTTAATTACAAAGAGTCAAAGATGATGACTTGATATCATCAAGTTGTAATGTTTCATGTATCGTTATGGACTTTGTTTGGCAAGCTCGACGAAGCCCAAAACTTTCAAGCCCACTCGCATACAATCCCTTTTAAAAACTAAAATCGAGCTAAACCGACCGAGAGTTAAAAACCAGACTAAACCAAAACCAACAGATCCAAAAACTTTGAATAATGATGAATTTGATAATATTGAGGAGGAGAGGAACTAAACACAACTCTCACGTCGTCGTCTTCTTCGTTCGTTATCTCACTCCTTCGCCGGAGCTCAGGCGTTAATACTTTGTAATGACCCGATCCGCGCAGTGACCTACTCCGACGTTTTTTTTATCAGTGAATCACGATTATGGCTAGCCTTATTCGATCTTGGATCCCTTTGTTAATTTTGCAATCGTTTTTGGTTGCAATCGCTTTTGGATCGAAAGAAGCTGAAGAATTCAGCGAAGCATTGCTGTTGAAGCCTTTGCCTGATCGAAAAGTTTTAGCTCACTTCCATTTCGAGAACCGAGCTCCTCCGTCTAATTCCCATGGCCGCCATCACCATCTCTTCCCAAAAGCTATCTCTCAGTTGGTACATTAACTCCTCTTTCATCATACGAACTAATTGAGATTAGAAATTAGGGATGGGAATTTTTATCTTATTTGGTTTGCTTAGATGTGATTAGGTTTTCTCGAATTTGCTCTCATCTTGATTTTGAGTTTTGCAGCTATCTAAGAGTTAACTTGAGTTTGTGCAAGTGTGTTTTGGTTTTCTGTAAACTCTGAAAATTGTGAATTCTGAAACAGGTTCAGAAATTTCGGGTCAAGGAGATGGAGCTATCTTTTACTCAGGGTCGTTGGAACCATGAACATTGGGGAGGATTTGACCCTCTATCAAGTATGAATGCCAAGCCTGTTGGGGTGGAGCTGTGGGCTGTGTTTGATGTTCCTCAGTCTCAGGTTGATACTTCTTGGAAGAACTTAACTCACGCACTATCAGGGCTTTTTTGTGCTTCGATCAACTTTCTAGAGTCTTCCACTTCATATGCTGCTCCTACTTGGGGGTTTGGGACAAATTCTGACAAGCTGAGGTATGGTTCACTGCCACGTGAAGCTGTTTGTACTGAGAACTTGACCCCATGGCTAAAGCTGCTTCCGTGTAGAGACAAGGATGGCATTTCTGCACTAATGAATAGGCCTTCTGTTTATAGAGGGTTTTATCATTCTCAGAGGTTGCATTTATCCACGGTTGAATCTGGTCAAGAGGGATTAGGTTCTGGCATAGTGCTGGAGCAAACTCTTACTGTTGTTCTTCAGTCTGAAACTACGTCTGTTGAAACAAATATGCAGCCAAGTTGGTCCCTCAGCTCCCTCTTTGGGCGAAAAGTAGTTGGGAGTTGTGTTCTTGCAAAGTCAAGTAATGTGTATCTTCAATTGGAGGATCGTCTTGGTCACGAATCAAAGAACGTGGATACAGAAATAGAAGCTCAAAAACTCTGGAAGAATGCAGATTTTGATTTGTCCCTTAAGCCAGATAGGGTTCTTCGAGAAAGCAGCAGCTTGCTTTTTATCTTTGGTATTGACAAATCTAGTGACAGCGAGCCATTTGATCTTGGCCTTACTTGGAAACTTCCCTCAAAATGGTCATGTCAACAGGCTCCATTACAGGCTAGTCGGTTTTTGATGGGTAGTGGGAACGAAAGAGGTGCAATAGCCATCTTGTTAAAAGCGACAGAATCGCAGGAGAAGTTACCCGGCAGAGAAGTCACAGATGGACGCTGTACAATAAAAGCAAACATTTTCCAGATTTTCCCATGGTATGTTAAGGTTTATTATCATACCTTACAAATCTTTGTGGACCAACAGCAGAAGACAGACAGTGAGGTCTTAAAGAAGATCAATGTCTCACCATCTACGGATAAGGTGTCATCTGGCATGCTGGAGATGATGCTGGAACTACCATGTGAAGTAAAATCTGCAGCCATATCAATCGAATATGATAAGGTGATCACTCGTTCACCATACTTTCGAATTCACCTAGCATAATCTGACCGTCAAATAGATTTGATCTAGAGCGTCTCAATACTGTGTGTATATTAATCTGTGTCTGAAAATATCTCAACAGGGTTTTCTACATATAGATGAGTATCCTCCTGATGCTAATCAAGGATTCGACATTCCATCGGCTTTGATAAGCTTTCCCAATCATCATGCTAGTTTAGATTTCCAAGAAGAGCTCAGCAAATCACCCTTATTATCAAGTTTTAAGGTAGAGAACCAATATAACACTCAAAAGGGTTAAAGTTTATCTTCCTTTGTTACCTAATTTCAACTAAAATAATTTCATTTGTCCTCTGGTCTATTGCAGGAAAAGTCCTTAGTTCGCTCTTACACAGAAGTATTGCTCGTACCTTTGACAACTCCTGATTTTAGCATGCCCTACAACGTAATCACAATCACATGCACCATCTTCGCATTGTATTTCGGATCATTGCTCAATGTTCTACGTAGACGAATCGGTGAAGAAGAAAAGTTTCTCAAAAGCCAAGGTTAGTCACCGATATGTCTGCTGCCAGGATTCAAGATAATTTGAGGCTCAATGAGAAAACCTTGATTTTAATGTCTGATTTATGATTGTTCTGTTTTCTCCAGTAGGAAAGAAAAGAGTTGGACTTAAGCAGTTATTATCAAGATTGACAGCCAAGATTAGAGGGAGACCAATTGAAGCACCATCATCAGAGTCGCCTGCAGCTGAATCTTCGTTCTTGTCTAGTAAACTTATTTTCAAAATCATATTAGTTGCAGGAGCTGCTGCAGCATGGCAATATTTTTCCACGGACAAGTAGCTAGGCTTAATCAAATCTTTACAAGAAAAAAAAGAACCAGTTGTACCATATGTGTATCGACAAGGTAATTTTGGACCGTGTAAGATTTGCTCTTAGAGTTGTATTAGAATTTTGCATTTCTCGTTTAGAGACAAAAACTATTGCATACACAGGCTGCTCAATTTCTACATTGTCCTTCTCATCTTATCTTCTTACAAGATGCAGAAGCAATCATATCATCTTCTCTTCTCCTCTTGAGACCATTATCACTAATGAAACTGCACTTCAACGACGTTTTAGATACGCTCCCTCCAAAGCTAACATCCCTGTTGAGTTTTAGTTTCTTGTGTGAGTGTGAATCTTCAGACAATAATAGCTTTCTCTTGTTACATTCAGAGCTCAGAGATTCTCCAACTGATGAAACCGAAAAGTCAGATTAAGCTCAAGACACATCATAGTCTTAAAACTACATGGTGTGACAAAAACACCTCATACCTGAACACTTATGTTTGAACTTCTTCGTTTTGATTAGACCAAGATCATCATCGCAGGTTAATAAGTCCTCCTGAGGATCAGAGTGTGCTCCTGGGAAGATATAAATAATTTTAGATAAGAGTTTGAATTGAAAATTTTATTGTCAAAGCAAAGGAAGAAGAAGCTTACTTTTGGAACCGAGTTTAGAGAGCTTGCCGTGGACGAGAAGAGCATCGGCTTCGTGTTTTCCAGTAGACAAACCTTTAGCGGAGAAGAAAGCGAGCAAAGACTGCCACGTCACACAAGTGGCCATTAGATCAATACCTCTGCTTATGAAGTGACCATTGAGCTTCACCGTCGATGGTTCGAGCCCAAACGCTGCGGCTATGGCTCTAAAGTCTAGTTTCTGGTCGTTCCAAGCAACCCACTCCACAATCTTGGATACCGAGGGACAGAAAAGTTTGATCTTCCTCCTACCTGTGTCTCCCGCCATCTCTCTCTCTGCTTATTAGAAGCTTCCAATGACGATTTCTGTGGAGTTTTCTGGTAAGTAAAAAAGGCTCTGCTGCCCCCCAACGGTACCTTTTGTAGGCTTCTGAGAGACCTTCCGACTAGAACCTTCTACCTCCTCCAGCGATTCCTTTCAGCGTTTAGAATTAGGTCTCGACTTTGTTAGATGGGCCTGTAGAATAATGGGCTTTTCATATCTCGCGGAAATTTTTTAATAGTCCAAGGCTCTAATAAGCACCCTAAAATGGATTTCTTCTTTCTAAATATGAATTCTCTTTAATGTAATCATTACCAATTTAGTTTTTCAAACGAGTAATGGACCAGTGATCGAGGTTATTCAAATTTGGATGAACCTAACTTTAATTTACACAAAAGATCAAACGCAGTATTGCTTTTTTACATTTTAGTTATTAAACTTGAAAATTTTGAGATAACCAATTCTTTTATTATCTAAAGACATGATTTTGTGTCTCTATAAGGAAGTAAACAAATACAGCAAATTTAGTTATGATTAATAATTTGATGAAATGAGCAAAATTAACGGAACATAATTGGATTTGAATATAAACCATATACCATAAACTCCTATACCCTATATTCTAAAATGTGTATATGATACCCTAAACTCTATTTTAAATTTTGATATACGACGCTTCATCTCAAACCGAGGATGATGTAGGAGCTGCTACCAAGAATCTCAAGGAAGTAGTGGATTCTATCGTTAGAATTGATGCTGGTTTGCTTGAAAGATTTTAAGCTTTAGCCACAACTGAAACGAACTTCTAGAGAGAAAACAAACCTTGTCAACCAAATTATTAATGTTAGTCTATTGAATTTAGAATCACTCAATCTATTTGCTGTGAATATATATCTCAAACATATATTTGCGTTAATCAGTAAATTCTAATGTATTTGACTTTTCCGTAGCAGCATGTAAATCTTGTGCACTAATCCTCGAAACTAACTTTATTACTAAAGAGAACCAATTTATTTTCTTTCTCTAAATACATAAATTTCCACCAGTATCAATAACAAATATTTTTATTTTTTGTATAATTGAATATAAAAAACACAATTGGCGGCAAATAGCAAACAAAAGAAACAAAAATCTAAGTAATCAATAAAGTGGATTGTTTAAACAACAATACATAGAAAGATCAAATTCCATATGACAATGGATTGCAATCTTAATTAAAAGAACATTAATAGAAAATTAAGTCACTTTGGATTTGGCATACAAATATAATTCGTGTAGAAAATAAAGTCACTAAATATAAGTATAATAGAAAATATAAGTATAATCCAAGAATAATAGAAAATAAAGTCACTAAATATATTGGATTTGAGAAAGTTTTTTTTTCAGTTTATAAACTTCACTTTAGTTTATATGTTTTTTTTTTTTACATACAAGTATACAACACACCGTCTATTATAATCCATGTAGTGAAATTTCATTTCAATTATTATCTAAATAATCTCTCTTCATTGTGGTTTCTTTTGTCATAATAATTAACGATTTTATCGTACAAGAAATAAAAAAGATTTCACTAGCATTCCGTGTGGCTCACTTTTCCTAATATTTTACTGAATACTTAAAAGTTAAAACAATAAATTACGCAGATCTGAGATTAACGGTGTGGGTTTTTGGTAATTTACAAAAGTCTTGAAATGCCTAAAACTACAGACAGGCTCCCATCAATTGCTACTACTACACTCGCAAAACTAAACACAAAAAAAAAAATGTATGACAACCATAAACATATAAATAGCACTTCCAAAAGGCAAATCTAATGAGAGATTTTTAAAGGCCGGAATTGGGATTGTCTCCTGCGAGGATAAGAGAGATCTCGAGACCACGACTGAACGCTTGGTTAAACATCATACGGGTTTGGAAGGTCGACACAAAAGGGAACCAAGCACAGAGCGCAACGGGGAGAAATATGAGCATTCCCATCAATGCATCATATAGTCTTGCGAGGGAACGGACCGACTTCCACATTCCAATTCGCTTTATGACTGGCTTCCAAGCACACGCAATCTACAACAAGAGAGGATATGTCAGTAACCATTAGAACTCTGCAAAGACGAGAAAGAAATGAAGGTAACCGAGGTGAGAAAGAAGAATTTCTTACAGAAAGTATTCCCCATCCTGTCGGTATGAAAGCCAATACGCAGGCAAATATGTCTACCACTGACAGGTCTGTGAGCACAACCGCTACGATTATGCCAGCTAGAGCCACCAATAAGGAAAGGCCTTGTATAAACCTCAGTAAAAGCTGGAAATTGACAGAAATCTTCTGGCTGAAGGTAAAGACCTATTTCAATGTCCAAAGAAAACAAGGGAGACATCTCAGATCATGTAATGCAATTCAGTCAAAAGATTAAGGTTATTGGAAAACGAAGCATGCTGATGTAATAAACCGACCTTGAAAAGTACAATACTCATTGCAAATGCAACCCATGACCAACCGTACACCTGCAGATAGATAAGTTATATTATTAACCAGCTGTGTTCATAGAAAAGATCATAGAGCAACCCTTGTAACAAAATCATAAATGAGTTCTCCTACTCTTCAACTAGTCAACAAAGGGGAACACTAGCAAACTAAGATATGTAAAATCTAGATTCAAGTAGTCAATGAAGGGAAAAGCTATACCGCAAATGATGTGTCTGATCCTTGCAACTCCAGTTTGTAGACAATACCATACTGGAAGATAAAGAATCGAAGACTCAAGATAGTCTCCATTATTCTCCCGCTCAAAGTCCGAATGTGAGACTGTTGACGCACAAATATAATTATTATATGCCAAATCAAGTAGATAAACTAGTTGACAGCCAAGTAAAAAATCCCTGAAACATCTCTGAAAAGTCTACTGTTACAGCCTGAAGAGTATTAGTTCTTACCAGTTCTTCTTCCCACCAAGCTTCCCAGCTTTCAGCTCCTTTCACACCAATTCCACCTCTGTAAAAGAGCCAATTTGTCCATTCCTTGAAGTCCTCCACGACTCTGAAAGGAGAGAAGAAAATTGTTCAATGGGGGAACATGTTACTCAACAGGATATATATAAGATAGCACCACTTACTTTTGCCACTCGAATCCGGCAGGGTTGAACAGATACGGAGCAAACAGCCAAGAAACAGCCAAAAACCAGCTGCTAACAGTCAGAAGGATGTAGGAAACTGCACCAGCTTCATCATTGCCATATGCAAGGTAGACAACCAATAAGAGAATAACCTCCATCCTAGAGAAAAAAGGTAGCATATCAATGACTTTTCCATCTTTTACTATGGCTAATAGTAATACAGGTATACATAAAAATATATATATACATAATGCTAAAGAGTATAAGAGGAGATTACGCTTTGACAAAATGACTTCTGGAATAAAGACGGTAGTTTTCAGAAAATTTTATATGCTTGACAACGAAGCCTCTTCCAGTGGCTTGGTACTGTAAAAAAAATACTGTTTATCACATTTCAGACGACATAGAGAGATATAATAACGGAGAATGAGAATATACCCTTGCACCACCATGGAGAATTGTCCGTCCAAAATAATGGGTTCTTGTGCCAAGGGAAAATGTGAAGAAGACAGTACATAGCTGGAATTGCATTGTTATGAAACTCACAATGGCCTACACAATGGAAGATGGAGACAAATAAGTTATATTAACGAGCAAAACACAAAGTACAAAATTCATTTTGACCAAATAACTATATGCCCGCATCAAGTACGGATCTGCTTTCTGATAATCGAACAAAAGAATATGATAATTCAGAACACTAGAGTCTGTATCCAGAATACAGTGCTTAGCTGTAACTGACAATGCCTACACCACGAAAGATGGGTTACGAGACAAACTCCAAACTAGCAACAAAACATTATAAGGAAAACATGTGGATGTGTGACCATAAAGCGACTTACAAGTCAATAAAACTATATTGTAGATAATTAAGTAAATATACAAGCTAACTCAGAACACTATGATATGAAAAAATGGTGGAGAACCAGTACCTGGAGAAAACCCTGTTCCAAAATAAAACCCAAAACCATTGGCACAGCAGTGAAGACACCAATCTGTAACAGAAACTGAGCATTCAGGGCGGCGCTAAGTGCAGTATCGTCCAGAAGAATAGCTCTTTCTCGAATAGTAGCTCCAACTCCAGAAAGCGCCTATAAAACTCAAACACAAGTAGGGTTATAAAGACATTCACCCAGGATTAATATGCAAGAAGAAGTCATACAATAATCATTTATGAAGATGGCACATGCATCGTAACCATGCTTACCAGATATGCCCTCCCATACAAGAAAATATACACAGTAAGGACCGTCAGCTGCAAAAGTCCATGTAAATGTTAATTCATCAGCATGATGTCCTGGAACTTATCAGTAACAGCTCCGGATACAAGGGACAAAAATAAAATGGAACACATAAGTATTGCTAAGTATTTACAGGTGTCAACTTGAAAACTATGGTAGAAGAATGACATACCATTGTACAGAAATAGAAGCCAACAGTAGTGAAGTAGAACGACATCATCCTGAAGAAATCCAGGAGCTGTCCAAGTCTGTATACATCCCGACTAAGAACCTGTTCACCATTCCCACCAGCAACCTTCCCTTCAAATAGGGCTATTTGATTGAGCCCAACATCTCGCCCTTTGCCCACCTGTAAGTAGAAATTAATGGATAGATATTTATCAATCTAACTGTAATGAGTTAAATAGTACGGACCTGAATATACTCATGATGAGTAACATTCCCTTGACGTAAAGTTGTATTGAAACCTGAAAACCATATCATCATACGTTCAGAACTGTTCGGTGTTTTAAGACAGCAAAAAAACACATGAGTGATGAAATGTGAAATTCTGAATGTAACTGTCAATTATTGAATCGACTTTACCAGCAAATATATCTTCACTAATATTGATGACCCGAGAGGCCTTGCTGATACCACCACGTGTAATATGAAAAACTCTGTCAAAGACATCTGGATGACCATAATGCATGCGGATCCTAGAATTCAGAAATAATCGAATAAGGATTCCATCTGAGTTTTAAGTAATTCAAGGAAGATAAAACTTATTGGTAGTAGCTTACTTTAAGGGTTTCGCCAATACTCGCTGACCTAGAGTTACAAAGCTGGTTTCTTGATTGGACATGAAAGAGGCTAAGGAGGAGACACTGCATGTTTGTGCACACAATTATGTAAGGTACTGGTATAAAATAAGTAGGTAGATATATGAATGTCTGAGTCACACCTGCCAGTAAAGACATGTTCCCTAACTCCAAGAATAGTAGGTGGTCGAATTCCATGGTCCCGATCGAATTCCTCCAAAAGATTTCTCATCTTCAACGCTTCTTCAAAATAATTATCCTAACAAATATAAAATTAGAACATGATGCTAGATGTTCGGGATGCAATTAGCCCTCGTATAAAAACATAGCAAAAGTCAAGCACGCATGTACACATGATAGAAGACTCAGGTACATTCACATGTGATGAGATTTCCAACTCCAAACTCAAATGTAACAGCATGTGCTTTTCAGTAAGGAACTATTCTCTACGTTAGCAATAGAAATTGAAGTCTTTCTACTCAAGATTTATGTGCTTCAAATGATACTGAAGTAAAATTCTACGAAGTGACGCCTTAGGTTTTCTAGTACGAAAAGAGGAAATCTAACTTCCAAACTGTTATTCGTACTAATCTTTACAAAGCCTATATATTTCTAATCTACTTGAATTAACTTCCACAGAAACTTAACTATAATGAACCCACACAATATCTCAAAAGAACGCATTTAAAACAAAAAGATGCCAAGAGAAGAAAGAAGAATTGCATATTAACCTGATTCATATCAATAGTTTGGATCGCATTTCCGCGAGTAAATACAATGGCGTGATTTTGATTCTCAGGTTTGCCTTCACCAAGCTTTGGGTCCCCAGGCAACTTAATGGAGTAAATTTCCTGCATAAAGAAAGAACAAAGTGGCTATTCCATATGACAAATGAAAGACCAAAGAGGAAAAGGGGGAAGAAACACAAGTTCCTTTACAGTGCAATATACCCACTGATTAAAGCAAGTTCAAGTGTTTCAAACATTAAGGAAACAAGAGCACTAGTCTTGTGACTGGGTTGACAGATAATAACAGTTTACCTTATCCTTTCCACTGATGTCGGCCTTCACAAGTTTTGAATAATACTCTGTATGAGATTTACCCTCTTTTGGAGTATCAACAACATCGATATAAGCAATGCGAAGAGCTTCATTTCTACAATCGAATGAAAGAGATTACCTCAATAATACAATATATAAAGATAGCACAAACACCAGACCTGAGGTAGAAAACTACATCCTTAACCAAGAGAGGAACCCAGAAAAGTGTGTTCTTACCTTTGCATTAGCAATGCAATGTCAACAGCTTCAGGCTTTTGATCTTCTTTCTGTCTTCCATATATTTGGCATGTGACAACATATGTAAACTTTAGATCTGCTTGGGCCCTTGCTTCAGGAGATAGCTCAAATCCTTCAGCATCTGTTGCGTCATTGCCAGAAAGTGCGGACTCCTCGTCTGTAATAGTGAGATAGCCTTAAGAAAATGCTTGGCCAGAAAATGATAATTATAGAAAGCTTTTAGCCTCTTACCTCTACCAGCCTTTCTTTCTAGATAAGACTGAAGCATGAGGGCTTTCCTATAATACATCATCCCGCGAACTGCAGGTATAATGCCAGATAACAAGTACAGAAAAACATTAATAATATATGCAAGGGAACAGCTGAAAAATAAGGTCCCTTTCTTGATAGAGATGCCAAATATTATTTGCAATGTGAGATCATGAAATGAAGAGTGTATCCCCAAGAAAAGAGGTGTAGTGATTCGTTTACTTTACCTGTTCTAGCTAACGTTTGTCCACGGTAAGAGGCCCAAAATCGAAGTTCAAGAATATCTCGTTCATTATCTAGATCCCCTTCTAACGCATTTTCATCCCGTCCTATGCGTGCAAGAAAATTTTTCCACTCATCTGCAACATATTAAGCACAGGAGCATACAGAAGCAAGTCAAGTACTAAAAAAAAAACGTTTAAGTAAGAAACATAACAAGCTTGACAAGTCACTAAGCTTTTGAAGTAACTCACAAGGCTGATATACCTGGATATATTTTCTGTAGGTAAAACAAGATTGATATTCCATCCTCATTTCTCTTGGTGAGTTCAGCCATGCTGTATAGCACAACCTCGGAATAGTATGGAGTGAAGACACTGAAAAAAGTACGAAAGAAGATAGTAAGGTTGTGAAGAGCTTGCTGGGATAATATGACAAACGTATGGATAAAGAAATACCTGAAGGATAACATCTTGCGGACAGACTTGGGTGGTGGCACATCCATGAAAAGAGAATTGGTGAAGAATTGAAGTCTACGTCTGGCCTCAAGATTTCTAGGAACATGTGCTGCAGAATCTTTGATAGTAAATAGAGAGTACAGTCTTTTGACGAGAGCTTTCTGCAAATCAAAGACAATTATCAGACTGACAAAAAATTAACTGAGTGCACTAATAGCCTTGACAACAAGAATGATCATCATACCAGCTCAGGGTCTTTAGGCCATTTCAATTTTGTAAAAAGCCGACCTTCATTCCAGGCTTGAGTTAACATGTTCCATGTCTCATAGTGACCCCTAACACAGAGCAACACAATTTTGAAAACAAATCAAATAAGGAAAAGAAAAGAACGACTGGATTGTTGCACAAAACAAAGCCAAATCATCAACTTTGTATGCACCTCATATTAAAAGTTAATATGTCAAGCCGCATAACATCATAGAGATCTTGAAGTGCTTTGATGGCTCCTTTTGCATGCTCTTCTGTTTCATTTTCTTTCTGTCCATGCAATTGAGTACAATTTAAAATCAAATATATAAAACTATGGCATCCTTCTCCCACTACTAGGTAAGGACGCCTATAATTCGCAATAATCTTACTTTCAGCATCATAAAAATTACTACTTCTATAATTATGAGCCATTAAATAAAGGCATTTCTGACGGAGAAATAAATAGCAGTGGCAATGCGAATACCAGGATTCCCAAGAGCGCAGTCACTCTTGTGATAACCAGGGAGAGTTTGTTCAACTGAAAATCATGATGTATATTTCTCTCCTTTAAGCTGGCCTGGATATCTTCATAGATTCTTTCCACCCTACAAAATTCACAACAATTATCATCACTCTGTCCATCCAGCAACAATCGTTGTAAGTCAAATTTTAGGGCCCAAAATTTAATACCACATCCTCCCTTCGGCTTCCAGAGTTTCTGTTAGGACAAGTTTGAGAGTGTAGTAGACTTCCTCAACAGCATACTTCATATAGTCATCCCTTTCAATTCTCTCCAGAATCTCCTCTTGTGAATTACTCTCAGCAGCAATCTCTTTGGCCAATAATATCTGCAGATTATCAGATAATAGTAGTCACTAGTACGTCCACATATGGAATTTCTTATGGAAAGCAATGAGGCTAGGCAAATAACACAATAAACGTCGAATTTAATACAGAAGCAGGTAACGTATCAAACTCACCTTGCTGGAAAGAAGAAAAAGTGGCCACTGAACCAACTGGAGCTTACCAGAATTCTTGGGCATCAGGAGCAACTCCATCTCACTGAAAACAATTCCAGATGAGGGAAAAGAGTAAAAAAGAAAATACATAATAGCAGAAGCTCAGAGAATTACGCACACAGCATAATTACTGTAAAACATAAAGCACTTACAAATCAGTGACGTAATCTTCCTCACGTAGACTTTTAATTATTTGGTTCCAAAATGGAGCAAAGTGTGCTGCATCTACTTTGTTCTTATCCATAGCCTTTGAATTGATAATCATATGCAATATGAACAACAATAGTGAGAAGAAAACTAACATGACTCGGCGGGGACAAAATTTTCATGTACACTATATAGGAAATTAGTGATTGACATAATGTAAAACAAGCCAACAGCTACAGAAAAGAGAAGAGGGAAAAAACATCACTACCTGATGAGGAGGATTAGACGTCCTAAGAATATGAAGACAAGAAGATGTTAATATTTAACAAAGATAAAGGGAGATATCTAGGAAAAATGAAATTCTAGCAGATGAAAAGGAACCTCACCGATTGGTAAGAGGAACATGAAGAGCCTTCATAAAGGCCCCAGGAAACTCCTCAAAAAGTTTGTGAATTGCTTCCAAAGATCTTATCTGTGAAAATTGCAAGGAATCATAAGAAACGTAAGGACCTAACCTCTTACAAACACTGTTCCAACAGTTTTAAATATCTAAACTTTGACATTTGTAAGACAAAGAGGAGTGTAACCACACTTACCTCTCCCAAACGATCTCTTGCACCAAGCAAGAATCCCAAAAAAGCAGAGGCAATGGTGTAGAATATGTGGATGTCTAAAAGGTATATCTGCGTTAGATAAAAGACAAAGTTACAATACCAAGAGGGAATACTTAACTGTGAACCCCCAGCAGTAACATTCATTCTAATCGCAATAAATTTCACCAAAATTGGTGTAAACAATATCCTCCTAAAACTGAAGGGATTCTCCATAGACAACAACTTGATTCAGTGACTGCAGACAGAAAATAAAACAATAAAAGTGCCAACCCTCATGTAAAGTCCATTTTACTTACAGCTACCACGGGAGCCCATAAACTGGCAACAGTCAAAGCATTGTAGTTTTCTGCATCCAGGTAAAAAAAATATCAGAGTGAGAATCTTAGAACACCAAAAAAAGTTTCAAGGAGAATGATTTATTCAAGACTATCAGAACAGTTATTCACACAAAACCCAATAGTACAGCTAATAACATCCCTAGTTGGACCTTGCTGATGTTTTTTGTGTTCAGCACTTCAGTTTTGATATCCTATGCTGCAAACAAGCATAGGTGTACGATTCCAGAAAGAACTAACATAATACACCACAATCACAATCCATTAAGCAACTACGCTTACGAAAAATTAAGCATTGGTCTATGGTCAATTTAAACAAAAACTACAAATTCCGTACTTACTTTTTGATACAAAATCATGCCAGGAGTACGGAATATTGTTCTGCTTTACTATAATCCTTGTGGGGCCAACGAGCGGCTCAATCTGCAAATTCATCAGCATGAGAAAATAAGTAATCCGATTCGCACTTTAACTGCCAAACAAAGCATATTGCCATGTTTATCGAACAATTACTTCAGGATGTGACTACAAGAGATCACAATAAAGAGTCAACTGTCAAATGAATATGATTCTTTCTGCTCAAAAATATATTTGATGCCTGCATGCATAAATTTACGTCCAACTCTAAGGATACACAGGAGAACTTGAGCTAGAATCTATACTGAATACAAAAGGAGATTCTTGATTAACACAGAGAAGACAAACTTTTGGTACATATGTAGTATTTTATCCGTGTAACATATGTATATATATATGCATAAAAAATCACAATCTTCAGTACTACTGTCAACATGTTACAATTTTGCTTCCAGCTAGAAATACCAACCTGAAGGAAGTACGCAAATGAGAACTTTGCAGACAGAACGACAAGCCAAAATAGCAAGTACCTGTGTTGTATGATTGGGTCAGTAAATTCTTTACAAATTAAAAAAACAAAAACATAAAGACCGTATGTTGGTATCATTAAACAAGTATATCTGCTGAAGTGCTGATTTTCACACACTAGGACAAAAAATACAGTTTAACAATTATTAAAGTTTATTGGAATAGATCATCTTAGAAATCTCCAGAAAACAGATAACTAAAATTAAGTAATTGAAAATAGGTGAAGAAACTACCATATAAAATCAGATGTCCTTTCGTACATGCCACGGCCAACATAGTGTCTCTCCTGAAAGAAACAAGTAAGCATCAGAGATCAGAAGATATTAAGAAATTTCAAGTATTACAAACGAAAGAGAAACATGAGGTTCAAACCTGGCGCATCCACTTAAAGAATTTAATCACAGGCCACCGGTCACATTTATTAGCAATGTTGTGACAAGTTGGGAACCGCATCAGGATACTAAAAAAGAACTGAACACCACCATAGATGGCTATGACGATCACATAAAGCTTAAATATGCCTGATTCAATATTTGGTTCTTTAAGTGCTTGCCTGGACACACAAAACAATATTAAACAAAGGAATGCAAAAGTTACACCAAAAGTAAAGGAACATAGCACATAGAAAATGAGAGCTGGAGAAGGTAAAAGAAAATAATATTAACATACACATAGAGGAAAGATATGAAGACGGAAGCAGCGGCAAACCAAACGAAACGAAGACAAATGCGAGAAACAGCCAGACGTCTTGTTGTGGAATAGGCACCATACATCATGATAACATCCAGAACACCTATTAACATTAAACGTATGTTTTATTCTTCATTAATTCATAACAATAATTGAAGATAAAGTAAAGTGTATGAGGTTTAAGACTGACTCTCAGTAAACTTCATAACTACGAAAGTCGGACCCAGGCTGAGGATTTCACGTAAAGTTTTACTGGAAGTAAGGTCATCTTTATTGAACGCAATAATGGCTAATGCCTGTAACGAATTTTGTCAAGAGTATTAGTCGAACCTTTTTTCGAGAAGATATAATTAATACTACCAAAACGAGTTAAAGAACAGGTTAAAACAAATATCTTGAGCAGGTAACACAAGTTCGCAACTATAAAACAACAGTTCAAGAAAAAAGCAGGCTACCAAGGATAGGTGTTGACTATAAATTCGTCTGAGAATACCGAGAGAGAGCATTACAAGTAAACGGAACCCTGAGACGGGGTACAAACCTGAAACATCATAGCAAGGAATATCCATAACCGATGGAAACTGTGATAGAGATGCAAAAATGTCCTGTGCTCAACAAAGGAAGTTTTTCCTCGATGTTTGGCCCTGCCGGTTTTAAGCTCATACTGCAAGGATAAAACCAGTATATTTAACATCAGATACACCTATGGGAAAAAAGTGGAAGTCTGTATCCAGATTTTAAACTATACAGATAAGGACCTAACACCAAGTTCTAAATATAATTAATACAAAGTCGGGAACCTACTTAGCGTCAAGGAAAGTAAATGAGTACAACAGCGAGACCAAACGTCATCTAACTTCAATACAACTTTTAAAACATGGTCTAGGAGCTGACTTATAGACATTTTCAAATTGCCATCTCAAAGGTAAACGAATAGCTACATGCATTAAAGAAGCAACAAAACCAATATGAAAACAAAATCTTTATTAAATTCTACAAGGGGCATTGCAGACCTTTTTCCTCGGGATAGGTTTCTGAAAAAAAGATGAACTGGTACGCCACGGCCAACCAAGCTCAAAGGAGTGAAGCGACCTTGAAAATAAAAATTGTAAGAAACCCAGCAGAGGCAATGAAAATTCACCCAAAAGACAAAGATATTAAGTATTTACCAAAAATATTCATTGAAATCATCATAGTTTCTCCAAGCTGAATGAGGTGCTCGGCCATTGTCATTGTTAAAAGCTTCCTGCACATACACCATTAGATAACAGAACAAGTCTATGCATGATTATTACATCAAAATCAAAAACACAATTTACAAAATGAATATTTATAGATAAGAAAGCACGATAAAAACAGCATTCTGTTTTGAGATACGATACTGGAATAAAATACCAGCAACCAACAAAGATTATATCAACAAATATACAGGATATGAAACGTATGTCAACATTTTGAATTGTGAATGCAGCGAAACCCATAAAGAAATACCAAATGAAAAAAAAAAAAAAAAAAAAAAAAAAAAAAAAAATTGCCCGTTGGTACAACAAATTTATTGACCAAGAGATCCATGCCTATTCAATCACTAATTCAATCATTAGTCTACATACTACTGTTTACTAGCGGAGATGATTAGGCAAAGTATTTCCATCTAAGAAAAGCAAAATATTCTCGGGCTACAGTCCACGGTGTACGTTTGTCTATTACGAAGCAGCAAAGTATCATCACGGAAGATACTTCTTATATAACATGAAGAGAGCAGAGAGAGGGAAAATCCGATGAAGTCTAGGGTGAAAGAATCTTTCAGAGAACATACCGCTGAAACCACTCCATATAGCGGAGCAATGACATGATCAAGGAATGATACACCATCATCAGAGCCACGACTTTCGGCTGGCATACAACTCTCAGCTGGGCGAGCAACCTGCTGGCGCAAGATCTCATCCATTTCTCTAACCATCTGTAGAAAATAATCGGCATGAGCACAAAGGACAAACGAACAACATTTAGTGACAAAAATGAAACAGTAGCAAGTCAGAGCGGTAGGTAGTTAGGAGATTTCATTCATCTTAAAACAGCAATGAAGGGACACTAGAAACCCATTAACATAAGGAGAAAATAAGCAGTCAGCATAAACTTACATGGTGAAATATGTAGCACAAACATTCTGGAAGAAACCGTATGTTGGCAGCTTCTCCCCAAATCAGGAAGTACAAAGAGAGGAATAGCAGTTTCTTCTCTGCACTGATGGCTTCTAAACTGCATCTTACAAAATGTTTGCAATGAGTATGGAAGAGTGGTAATCTGGTAGCAGGGAAAATAGAGAAGGGAGAGAGGATAATTTACTTGCTCCAAGCAGGTTGAATACAGAGGTAATCACACCACTTAATGTAGTTTTCCAAGGACTTCAAGAACACCTTATGCACTGCAGCGTCATCCAGTTTCTGAGCACAAGAAAACAAAATTATTCATCAGATCTTAAAATTCAACTCATTGCCTTCTAAATAAAGAGGCAGACAAGCTTGGAACATGTGCAGTGCACAATTACCACGCCTAAAGTTTCTAGAATGAACACAAAAATAATTGATATTAAGTTTCATAAACTTGAAGTTTTTGCTATAGTAATAAACCCAAGATCACAAATATTACGTTGTATCCACAAGCTTTTTCAGCAAATAATCATATGAAATTGAAATAACTCTGGGACTTACGGGTTCTGTTTCTCCAGGAATATTAAGACGAGATTGCTCATTAGCCAGAAGAAGAACTATATGTTCACGCTGATTCGAGACACTGTCTTTCTGAGGTCATTAAAATTGATATATTAGAAAATGAAAAACCAAAGAAAAAAGAAAAAGCCCTCATGTGCGCTATGAAGCTGGATAAGCTCTTTTCGGATATACAAACCTGAAACCCAAATATATAGTGGAGAAAATCAAGCATATCAGCATTCCTTGTGGCGGGAATGGGGAAATCAGCAGGCAATTTTGGCAAGCCTGGAAAATACTTCAATGCTGCCACTGCCGCTTGAACCTGCTCACATTTTTTTGTTATCAAGCAAGACAAGCTACATAACATGCATGAATGTACAGTATAGAAAATAACTCACCTCAGGGAAAGCCGTAGTGGCATTTGTAGTGACAGGAGCATCAAGAGGAATAATGTTATAAGCAATTGTGTCTTCACTCATAGCAGCATCTGAGTCAATAACATGCTTAAGCTGTAGAGGTACAAAACAAGTAACTGTTAGTTGAATAGGAATGTAATTGCATCGACTTGTTTTGGAGTTACATTCTCATCCTCACAAATCCCCTTTTCAGTTCAACAAATGTAAGAATGAAGTGAGAGGTGTTCAAAGAAATCTACACCACCTCTTCAGGAATCTCTTTTGCCAATTGCTCCAACACACTTCCCAGAACTTTAAGGGTGGCAAAAACTCTTTTCCTTTTTACTGTTTTCCGCTCCAGCCTGGAAGCCAATATCAAATTGTAAGGACAGCAATTAAGATGTCTGAGTTAAGTTAGGCGTTCAACAACCATAGTAAGAACATAAAATTGAACGATTATGATTTATGTACATACTCGTCAGTGAAAACCCCCGACTCACGAAGCTGCTTTTCATCCTCCTTCAGCTTGTCAACATTGTTATTTTTTCTGTACAACTTGTAGAATTCTTGTAGTCGGAGAATATCCTGACTTCTGTCTATGGTCCCAACCTCTCTTTTTGCTAATTTTTGCTACAATTAACCAAGAGAGTACAAAGCATTTAGATGAAAAAAGCATCGGTAAATTATTAAGAAAATCCAACGAAGTCGATATCATAATATACTAGCAATGCATTACAAGTAAGAGAAAGTCCAAATTATCTACCACACATTGATCATCTAATACAAGCTTAACAACAATAATGGCATCACAGAATTAACGCAGCTGACAATGACACTACAAACATATATAGTGAAGTACTTACGGATGACAGTATCAAACTTAGAACTGTAGAGAAGAGAAACATACCTTAATAACAGACATCAATCCAGTTTTGAATTGTAGAACACCTCTGCCCTCGCTATTAGGATCAAGATTTTGTGCAAGTGAGTAACCATGCTCACACACTGCAGTAAAACAATTGTCAAGAAGATCAAAACAGTGGCATTGCACAGAGGAAATAAAAACCCTAAACCCGCTCAGGAAAGAAAAAAACTTACAGATCCTAGCAATGTTGGGATCCTCATCCTGGATCTCATCAGCAGCTCTCAGGATAGCATCTATGTCTCTATTGTTTGCGAGTGAAGAAGGGACATAGTTAACAATACTGCCCTGTTGAGCACCGGCAACTCCTCCTACTCTGTCTCTTTGTAACGCGGCATTTACTAGCTTCTCCCACAATTCCTCAGCTCGTGACATTTTCTACAAACCAACAAAAAAATCAGAGAACTCAGCAGCTTACACACTAACGAAAAAACCCTACAAGTGCAAAACATAAACATGTAGAAATCGAGGGATACACCCAAAAAAAAAAAAAAACCTATTCAGATTCGGACAAGTGACCTAGGTGCAACTGATATTGCAAAAAAAAAAAAAAACCGTAAGTTCTAGAGAAGATACGAAACGTTGTTGTTCTTTTGTAACCAACGAAAACAAAAGAAGAAAAAAAAAATAGAGAAAATTTTAGGGATCCTGAATCTGAGCTTGTCGCGTCGCAACTTCTTAAGATTGAAACTAGTAAACAACAAAGAAAAAGGGATAAAACCCCAAAAAAAAAAAAAAAATCAAACGCAGGAGTTTACCTAATCAGACGACAGAAACCCTAGATATGGTGTCGAAGCAGGATTGAATCACTCATAGAGAAGAAACGGAGAGAATTAACGAAGAAGGTAGCGCTTTCTGAGTTTCAAACCTTTTTCAATTTGAGGGATTTTTTTTAGTTTTTAATCTAAAAAGAAGACCATTACATTACAGGAAAGGAATCGATGTTTTTTTAAAAAAAAAGGAAAAAAAAAAAAAAAAAAAAAGCGAACCGCGTGTTGAAAAATAAATCAAAGGAATTAACTTAACCGCGTTGTCAATGAAAAATCAAACCGCGAAATCTTTTGAATTGCCGGATTAAACCGGTTCAATCGCATTGGATTGTTAATTTGACAATCAAACCGGTTAGTCCTGATTCTCGACCCGACCCGACCTATTTCACTTGATTGGAGATTGTTAATTTTGCCCAAATTCTCTAAAACGAAGATCCTCGTCGATCTCGTGAGAAGGCCAAAGGCGTCGTGTGCAAAATCCGCAGTTCTTTTTCTATTTTCATTAATGGATTGTTTCTGTTGAAGAGCTCCTCTATTTTCTCTGTGATTTTCTGGGTAGAGATTTCTAGGGTTTCTATTTGCATCTCTAACCTTCGGAGCTGCTAAATAGTCTACAAGACATTTCTCGTCTTTTTGGGTTTTCTTGATTTAGGGTTAGGATAATTTTCTGTGTGTGTTTTCAATCCAAGGAAGATAAAAAAGATGTATGCTGATAAATTGGAGGCTGAGTCTGGTGGTACCAGGAAGGTGGTTAAGGATCGTATCAATGGTGGTTCTTCTGGCGATATCTCTACTCGCCTCCGACAAGTCACTGGCAAAAGGTTCTAATTTCTCTCCCTTCTTTTTTAACTTTTTGTCAGAGATTTAGCTTAATGTTCTTGAGGATTCTTCAATGTGTTTAGCTAGTACTTGGTGTAGAGATGTAGCTTACATTATAATGTTCCTTTTAGTAGCCCAAGCTTGATTATGAATTAAGGGTATGGATTCTGCTCATTTGGTTAGGTTGGTAGGACTTTCTGATTCTATGATTTTGTCCTTTGAAATTGGTAGTTTCAAACAACTTCACTGATTTTTTTTTCCAAATATATCAGCTTTATGAGCTTCTCTACTTTGAGTCCCCGACCTGCATAGTTATAACTCTATCTGATATTATTGTGTTTCGTGATTGTTTTTGGGACTTGATTTTTTGTGATTTTATAAGGGTTCTGAGGCAATTGATTTGAATCTTTATGTGATGAACTTTGTTTGCTTTTGCGTTGGAGGATGGTTTATATTCAGCTCGTTAGTCTTCATTGTTAATCACACGTTTCTCGTTCTTCATGCTTTCAGGCAAAGGCAGGATGACAAATGGGAGCATGATCTTTTCAGTAGTGAAAAACCTCAACTTTCAAGTATGTTTTTCTCTCTCTCTCACCTGTTCTTTCCAGTTGAAAATTTAAGTATTGGCAAAAGTATTTCTTTATGGTTGTTGATTTTTCTGTCTGATGGCGTATGAAGATCGCAGAGTTGATCCTAGAGATCTTCGTTTGAAGCTCCAAAAGAGACAGCATGGGTCTCAAAGTGGGCGAGAAGCCGGTTCAGGCGTGCGGGATTTACGGGAAAAGCTTTCTGGGACAATGAATCAACCAAAAAACAGTGACCCGCCAAAATCTAAAGTGGAGGCTGCTAGACCAAGCATGAAGAGCGTAGCGACTGAAACAGAGACTAGAAAAACTTCCAATCAAGCTACCAGGAAGAAATCACAGCAGGCAATATGATTCACTTTCCTTCAACTATATTTTTCCATCACTACTTTATTCCTTGGGAGAAACCATTCTTCTGACCGGTGCGAACATATAGTTAGACAAATCTCTTGTATACATGCCATCCACTATTGTCTCTTAGCTTGTCTTCTTTTGTTTCAGGCTGATGCATCGGTTGATAGCTTTCTGGAGTCATTGGGTCTCGAGAAATATTCAACTGCTTTTCAAGTTGAAGAAGTATGCAATGTCTTCTATCAAGCTGATATTTATGTCTTTGTTATTGATGACACATATATAACTTTCTTATCCTTTTTACAGGTTGATATGGATGCTCTCATGCATATGACAGATGATGACCTCAAGGCTATGCTCATACCAATGGTAAGCTTCATGTTCAAGCTGCTACACTTGTTATATACAATCTTACAGATTTTGAATGAACGACATTTTCTCAGTTTGTTTGATCTGTACCACACTCAGTTTCTTACTGAGGAAGATTTTACGCTCTTTTCATAAGCCGTGTTTTTTATTGTAGGGTCCGAGGAAGAAGATACTTCTTGCTTTGGGATCTAAACGCTAAGAGCTTAGTGACTTCTACATGATGGTTTGAAGCTCAGCTGAATGGTGTCCTGGAGTTGTTAAATTAAGAATTGTGAGAAGTGATTCTGGATTTGGCCCTCTTTTTCTTGATTGTATTTTGCCCTTTTCAAGAGCTTAGTATTTCGGTTAGACATCTGTAATCTTAAACATGGTGAAACATACACTGTTTGATTGCACCACTTTTGATGTTAGAGAAGCCTCAAGATAAACTCAATGACAAAAAGGCCTCGAGAAGATAAACACGATGGCAAAAATTCAAAGGAAACCTAGAGTTCGCTTCTCAATGCAATGTATTGTTATCATAATTTGTATTCAAGCATAAAAACTTAAGTTACAGGGAATATGTAGTAAGCTAAAGGATCCTATGCTGTCTTCTTTCTGGTTAGCCATGTCAAGTACTTTGCCTTCTCTTGTCTGTATCTCTTCCATTCTCGAAATGCTGCAAGGACAATGTGTCCTACCACGGGCAGGAAGAATGGCTATCCAAGAAAGCATATTCATATGAGTCTCAGAGAAACAAGAAGATGCTAATAATAGTAGTAGAGACAAGGAATCTTACCGAGTACACTGCAAAGCAATGTTCATAAGAGAAGTAGCTGACGGACATGATAGACGGATGGAAGAAGGCATTCTCGGCTAGGGACCTTGCTTCCCTGGATGAACCTTTACGACACACAAAATCGCAATTTCTTGTTACATTCACATATACTAAGGTCGAACAATATTATTTTGAATATATATGAAGAGTAACATACTGGCTGAAGAACTGTATCCTCCCAAAGAAGCATTAGACTGAGCCAACTTTGCTGCTTTCAGAGAATATTTCACCTGGTTTGGGGGAACACAATGGAATGATTAGAACAGAAAAAGGTCTCTAGAAAAGGGTTCTATTTGAGAAACATACTTGTTCTCCAATTTCATCCTTGATAATCATCCTAGGGAGTGACCGAACCTGCAAGCGTCAAGTGATTAGAATTAGAAAAAATTGAAATGGAAACACCACGATGCAGCAGAGCGTGCTATAACTAGGCATGTGGAGTTAATAACACACCAATCTAGAGAGAGAACCGAGGGTTGTTGAACAAGAATGGAGATTGAAGCATGTGTGCTTCCGTGACAAGACATCCAATTCCCTGCAATGATACAGCAGTAAAGACAACACCCATCAATATTCCTCATTAGCATCCAGTGTTTTACTTTTAAAACTTGTCGATCCATAAGCTCACATCAATTTTAGGTTTATGAATTCTTACCACTCTGTGAAGCCTCTTTCACTAGGCAAAATCTTGTAAGTGCCTAATCCACTGGTATAAATGGCTTCAGACTTAAAGCCAAATAGTTGTCGGAATTGTCCCAAGAAAATTTCAACAATCTGCTCGAGTTCCTGTTTCAAAAAAGTGCAAAAATCAATGATGATACTTCAGTGATCTTCCAATGCTCTGCAAATACTCGATGAAAAGTAACTATGAAATCTGAAAAGTGAGTATGAAAGTACCAACCAATATATAACTGGTATAAAGCATATTATGACTATGAAAAGTGAACCGAACCTGAGGCGATATCGTGTTCCTAATAGGGCTTTCAGAATCCTTATCACAACTTTCCGGGTTCCACACAATAACACCGCCCCACATCTATAAAACAAATTGACAAGATGCCATTGTTTTCACAAAGAACGTCTACCAACAGATTAGGAGAAGGAAAGAAAATGTTGATGTGTGGATACTAACCGGCGATATGAAGCCATTTGTTTTAGATATCTCCCCATTTGGCAACTGTAGAAGAAGAGGGCACTCTTTTCCAGATGGAATATATCTGACAATATGAGGAAAGATCATAGAGTTGAGATATTTCTGTGTAAACATATCTGCTCACTTATCAGGAAACAGTATAGTATAGTCACAGTATCAGGCAACATAATAAGCAAGGATGGGCAGGGTAAAATAATATACACCACAAATTGCAGTATTTTGGACCGTCCACTGGCTCCAGCAGAAGTATCCAAGTGCCATTCGTTCGAATTCACCTGGCGGAATCATTTAAAAAGATCTTTTAAACACATCAGTTAAATTAGTCATGGAGATTGAGAGAAAGAGTACATACGAAAAAGGGAAGATCACTGGTCCTAAAGATGTAGCTATGAAGTTTTTCATCCCAAGATGAAAACGAAGACTTCGGTGTATGATACAAAACCTAAAGACAGACAAAGACATTAAGCTCGGGAGAATAGCAAAGATGCCAAATATTTGGGTCTCGTGGTAAATGCTACCTGACTTTCGACACTTATATTAGCTATAGGTGCTAAGGCCTTAGTCACCGGAGCCAACAACGCGTCGTCTATCCTCTGAAAATCCCTGTCAACATAGCACACAAACAAAGCAAAAGAAACAGTAAACACTAAACGCTAAGGCTGAAACAAATCCAAAAAAAGGTGAGACAGGATAAGTCTTGGATCATTACCAATCGTAGACCCAATCACGTGGATTGGAATTTAATAGACTGAAGGAAAGAACAATCTTCCCATCTGATCCCACAGGCATAAACTCCCCATGGATTGACTCTTCATCTCTTCCACCATTCATAAAC
The DNA here is from genome assembly GCF_030686135.1 of Camelina sativa. Lineage (NCBI taxonomy): Eukaryota > Viridiplantae > Streptophyta > Magnoliopsida > Brassicales > Brassicaceae > Camelina > Camelina sativa. Next base: position 2,998,741 of record NC_141894.1, read on the forward strand.
ACTTTAACAAAAATCTCAGAAACTCTAGCCACAATGTCACCATATCTCTCTTCTAATCCACTCCCCACAACCCACGCATGCCTTCTCTTTCCCACCACAGCCTTTATTACCTCATCTTCACCATTGGCATTCTCTTTATTCACCACAACAACACTGTACGTTTTCCCACTGTTCTCAGAACATCCACTAAACACATCATTCAGTGACTCATCCACAGTATCATCCAATCCAACACCAAACTCATTTCTTTTGATCACTCCACAACGATAAGAGCACGTGGAAGGATTGTGAGCAAGTGTTTCTAAGCACTGGTCAGCTAGGTTTTGAACGGTGACAGAGATGGAGACATTGCAAGAACCACATTGTGAACTTTGATGAGTCAACTGATTTATACCATCTTGTATCTGAGATCGTAAGTTAACCGGATCCTTCGATTCGAAACCGACGAATACGGCGTGGAAATTGCAAGGGAATCGTAAAGGCGTCGACTCGATTTGATCGGAGAGTGAGTCTATATCGTGGAACGGTAACGGAGAGCGATATATTTCAACTGACTTCCAAAGAAACGGTACACCTGAAAACCTCCGAAATTAGAAAGAGGTAAAGCAAAAGGAGATCTAATAATAGTCGGAGCTTAAGGGATGATGAAGAAGACCAAAACTAATACCTAAAAGGAATGAAAACAGCACAGAGGTGGTGATGAAGAGACGCTTCAATCCAGGTTTTGTGGAACGCATAGTCTTCGGATCAAACTCCGGCGTGATTTCCGAAGTGTCTATCGTCGGATTCAGACGATCGGAGGTTTCTTCCATCGGTGCTTCCCCAGGGTTTGAAGATGCCACAACACTTGCTCTACTTCTCTCGCGTCGATTTTGTTAGTTCGTAGTATTTGAATATCTTATATATCTTAATTATGACCAATTGTTCAATAGCCGTCTTAGCTCAGTGGTAGAGCGCGTGGCTTTTAACCACGTGGCCGTGGGTTCGATCCCCACAGACGGCGTTAGAATTTCCTTTTTTTTCCTTTTTCTCCTCATAGTTCTTTTACATGGGAACAAAGAGCAATTCCATTGCCTTCAAGCTAAACAAAAAGCAAGTGAGCTTACTGAAACCAAAAAAAATAAATGTTACAAGAAATCCTCAGATGCCTATATCCGCATATTCGTTAACAAACACTCTAAAACCCTATTAAAATCGTATCTTAAGAAATCTTATATCAGTTCAGGGTTTTTTGGTTCCAGCCAATATCTGCGTTTGGAGATTCTGGTTGTCTTCAAGCAATCTGTCATACTCCAACAATAGCTCTGACGACTGCTTTTGAAGAGCTGTAACGTGAGCTTCAGCTGTTTCGAGCTTCGTTTCTTTCTCTTTGGCTTCATTCTCTGCATTCTTCAGATTCTCTGAAACAGATGACAGTTTCTCTTTCAGCTGCTTGATTTCCTTTGATGCCTTCTCTTCTTTCTCTTTCAGTTCAGTTCTCTCCTTTCTAAGTTGATCGAGTTCTCCTTTCGATGACCCGTCATTGCTTCTTAAAGTGATTAGCTTCCCAAGATAATGATGTGTCCGGTCAATAATGAAGCCGAAAAAGAGCACTACACCTGCAAGACCATATGAGGCAAATATCAGAATGAGTTTCACTACTCCTTAAAATCCACAGGAAGATTCCAAATTTGGTGAACATCAATCAACACAGACAGTACCAAGTACAACTATATGGAACCACTAGAATGAAAACAACCATAGAGATCCTCCTTGCCAAAGATATGTATTCGCACAAATCATGTTATTAGTTTTCCAGTTCACTATATTACACAACAATGTAAGGTTTTGTTTGCTTCTATTCATATCATCCTCCAGCAGTAGATGTTGAATCAGCCTCTTATTATTCAGGCCAAATCTCCTGCTAATAACAACTAAGCTAGGAGCAACAGCTAAAGTGGGGATTATAATTTTGGGTACAGGGGAAGAGGGTAACAGAGTTTGCCCCAATTTACTAATCTAGAACATAGCATCTACACTGAGATTCATTCAAACAAAAGAAAGAAAAAGAAACTGACCCATAAGAGAAGCCTCGAGCAAGTGTGTTCTCCAGAGGACTTGATCCATAGGAGACATTGTCCCGAGTTTCGCACCCTTGTTCTGGATCTTGATTATATTCATGAGATTCGAGAGGAAGATCACAAACATGGTTCCGGCGATGGTTTTCACAGTAGCTGGAGCTTTCCCCAATTTAAGCTGGTCTAAGCTCTTCATTACAAGCTCCCTTAAAGGACCAACCTTTACCAGTAGTAAGAAAGCAATCGCACCTTCTGCGAACAGAACCAGGAATAGTAACTGAATCATGTCTCTGATTCCGACCAAAAGGGTAAAGTTTCTGCCTTTTTATCAAAACTCACGCCCAATGTAAAAACCCTAAATTCACTTCCTCTGTAACTCTTCTGGGCATCAAAATTTCGAGCTGAAAACAAAATCCAGATCGGAAAACACTAAAAGATCCAAAATTGAGTAGCTTTTACGCGATATCAGCGGCTAAACCGTTTGGTACCACCAAGAAACAATGAAACAGAGAGGAGTATGCGGAGAACAAAAGAAGACTCTGGGAATTGAAGAAGACGATTGGTTTCGCAGCAAGAAATACGGCAGAGTGTTTAAGACTTTAAAAAGTGTTTTAACAACGAGAGTTCATTTTATTACAAAAGTATGTTTTTGCTTTAGAGGTCAATGTTTGTGACATAAACTTGCGTATTACCGTGGTCCGTGAGTCCATGACCAGTCAAAAAGTGTAATCCTACAATGCTTACTGTGTGACTATCTTTTTTTTCTTTTGACAAAACTGTGTGACTATCTTGGAGAAGACTAATTCGTTTTCTTGATATAGTTCATAACCGCATTATCATTATATAGTTTCATAATTGCATATACCACCACGTTTGATTACTAGTAATCGAGGTTTAGATTACTAGTAATCGAGGTTTAGATTAGAACAAGACCTCACCATGCCAATTGCCAACCTCTTTTCTTCTACAACGCACCTATTTGCTATTCCCTTTTTTCTTTTTACATAATACCTAATAAGTAATAACTATTTAAAAAATCAGAAACAAGTGGTTATAATTTGATGGACTAATTTGCTAAAGTCAAAACTAAAAACATTATAAAAGTTGGTGGTTACAAGTTGGGTATAACCTTTAGGCATAATATATAGAGACAGCCATTGAACTCGTCGTACATTCATCCACCATTGAATTTTATATATGTCTTGTGGTAATTAATTAGCTAGAGATACTAATATAACGAAATACAATAGTTGCAGTTGTAAGCATGTTGGCAATTCATTCACCAGCAAACCTTTTTAATTTTTATCAAATAATAATATATATAGTTCCTTTTACAACGTATTCGGCAACAGTTTGTCAAAAAATCATTATAGAAATTAACAGGTTAACTTATAAATAAATCAACATCGTAATATTATTGCGACATTACTCATTTATGATGTTTTTAGTGTTGAAACGTACGTGTGGTTCCGGTCTTATTAGTAAATGATACTTATATAACTTAGAAAGGGTTGATTTATTTATACATGATGAGATTTCCTTATGTGATAGAACCGTATCATATATCAATATTCTAAGTATATATATATTCTAAGTATATATTCCAATATATCCTAATAGTAAATCTGAAAATCTCTCTCATTGGCAAGGCTTTGGGACGCGGTTAAACCACGTCACGCCGTAAGGTTTTGAAGGAGTCAATGTAGAAGACTTTGAGAGAAGAAACGGAGACATTCAAACTTTACAGACTAACACCAATCGTCAACGCCACTTTTTTATATATCTATTAGTACTTCTCTCTCTCTCTCTTTTATCCCTCTTGTTCAGAGTTCAGACCTAGCTAGCCATTGTTGAAGCCTTTCTTCAATTCTCGTTCTAGATCAATCAAGAAATATGGCAGTAAGTTGGAAAAACCTCTTTTTGTATATACTCTCCATCTCGTTTGTTCTCATCTCCAATCTTTATATCTCAAAAATGTTTATGACGAAACCATCATAGACGTCGTATGTTTGTCGGAAATTTAACTTATCGATCCTATTTTGTCTGGTCTTTTCACAATCACAATGATTGTTTATATGATTGGCTTAATCACATCAGAACAGATATCTGTGTTTTGTTTCAAATCAGTTGACTTTCGTATGTATTTTGTCTTCTTAATTGAACCTGTCCCAGTGTGTGATGGAAAGCTTGAGCTTAGTTAGCTCTCATAGTTCTGATTAGTTTCACTCACATACATGTCGATTTCTTGCATTCCAAGTTTGATATTTGAATTTGAAGTCATTAGACTCCTAATTTTGACCATCTTCTCTAAAACATTTTCATTGTTTAATGATTGATTGCAGAACCGTCCACACGTTCCAAAGTTCGGGGACTGGAGCAACCAAGACCAACCATTCACGGTCGTCTTTGACAATGCAAGAACAAACAAACGACAAGACTTGTACGAATCTATTGAGAAACCAGAGACCAAACCTCAAGAACAAGCTCCTCCTCCTCCTCAGCCTGCTCGCAGAAATCAAAGACCAGAACCACCAAAACCGGTTAAGGAGGACACACCGAGAGCACCTCCACCAGCCGATAAAAACAACAGAGTCAGCGCTCCCCCGGCGGATCAACTATATAGAGGCGGGGGACTCTACGGAAGCGGAGGAGGGGGCGGAAGCGGACACAAGGCCGGAAATGGAGGCGGAGGTGGACTATATGGAGGTTATGGAGGTCCAGCCGCAAACCAGCGGCAGCCACCAGCTCCTCGTCCAGCGCCGCCTAGACAAAACAATAGAAGCGGCAACAACGGAAGGGTATGAACACAAACAAACTATGAACGTGGATCATACTTTAATATATGTTTAGTCATATATCGAAGTATAAAATGTTTTTGATTTTTGTTTTGGTAGTAGTAACGTAGGAATTGTTGTTTGAAGAGTCACATTTATATAGTTCAAGATATGTGATATTAATGAAATTAGTTTGCTTATTTATCATTACTTGATATGGTGAAAATTGATGATATATATAGGGAGCGACAACGATACCGCCATTCCCAGGATCAGTGGGTGCAGGGGAGAACATGAGTTACACACACATTTTCGACCAAGTCAAAGAAGAGAGAAAAGAAGCTGGCAGATCCTACGGTAGCACAGCCGGCAACACCCCTTCTCGTCCCATCAACGGTCATCGTGAATCTCCGGCACCATCCAGCTCCTCCTCCAAGGTAAGTTTATCTAAAGTGAAATTATATAGTAATTTTTTTTGTTATATCGTTCCATCGTTATGATATGTGTATTAACGTGAAAATGGGATTTGTATAGGTCTGCTGCTTTCCATGGGGCCGAAAGGGAACCAAATATTGAAGAAAATGTACATATTTATGAATTGAAGAACTTACCTCATTTTCTTGGATATATCATATTTTTTAATTTGTAACAAAAGGATTGAAGTTTTTGGAGAATGGAGCTTTTTATTTTTTAAATTAAATTTGATTCTCAAGTAAGGATGGTAGTGTGTTTGTGTTGTGTAATTGAATTTTTGTAATGAAAAAAATTGGTTTATTGATGATTATAAGACAAAATAATTGCGTAAGATATCAATGTATTTATATCTGTTAGGAAAGCCCACGGGCTTTTGTCCAAAAAAGGAAAGCCCACGGGCCTTGGTCATATCAAGAGGTGAGTCATTTGAGTCGTCGTGTGAATTAAATAAAGTATTATTGGTAGCAAGTACCAACGAAAAAAAATAGTCTTTTTATCTTACCAAAAAAAAAAAAAAAAAGAAGTCTTTAAACAACACGACGACTGTACGGTTGAGGCATGTAAATTGGTATGGAGAGTACAAGTTATGACTAATCATGGGATTTGATATAGTGGACTCAATCTCAACCCACACAACACAACATAAAAAAAGTGTAACGGTGTCAAATCTCATATCCAAAGTAGTGATTGAGTAATCCTTTGGTTCTTTGTATACTAAATCCTTTTGAAGCCTTTCGTTTCTCTCATTCTTCTCTCCAGTTCTGCTTCATCTTCGACAGCTTCCTCTCTTAAAAGGTACAAACTTTGAATTTCTCTGCCCTGAATTGTACAATCTCTCATGGTTCTCTATCTCTGGATCTGTCGATTGAGTTCTCTGTTTGATTTTTCTTGTTTCTTTGTTCGTTTCCTCGTGGGTTTCCACTTCCACTGTCACTGGGTAGATCTTCAACAAAGATGTATACTTTACCGCCTTACTGGATATTTTCAAGTTTGAATTTTTTTTAAGTTCTTTGATAAAAAATCTTGCCTTTTTGCTCGAGTTCTTCAATTCATAGTGAATGTGACTTAAATCTTTGAATACTTTTGTTGCTGAGAAGTTAAATCTTTGTACTTTTTGAGCTGAACTTGAGAGTAGCCTAATTCAGTAGTGACTCATATTGTTTGTGACTGAAACTTTGAAAGGTTTTGGCGTAACTCACAGTTGGAGTATGACTTCTCGGGTGGTGAGAACAAATATGAGACTTCGAAGGAGGGATGATGTGAATGGGACTCAAAGCGAACACCAGGGAGATCAACAAGGGGATGAACAATCTTCAACTGTGGTGCCGGAGATTGTGCCTGCTCCTCCTCTGATCGTTATAGATGCCATGGAAGATGATGATGATGTTGTTGAATCAACTGCATCTGCTTTTGCTCTGGTCTGCTCTCTTCTCTCTCCCTTTGTTTTCCCCTTTCTTAAGTCATGGTGTTTATGTAAAAGTTTGTTGAAACTGTTTCATTATTATTCCAGGCTAGAATCAAATCAAGAGGCGCACGTAGAGGTCCCGTAGTTGTTGATGTAGACTCAGGTGAACCAGAATTTGAATGGTTCCTTTGTGTTGCAATATCATCATGTCTTATATAATTGGGAGAATACAGTAAGTGTATTTCTTTGTTCACTTTGGTTAGTGTGATGGTATGAATACAGGTACCAATACTAGATCCACAAGGCGTCGCTCTGATCAAACTAGTGCTGACTCGGCTGAGCTTAACAAGCCGGTAAGAGATGTGGTGATTTTTTTTTTAATAGTTTTTGCTGCTTGGAGTTTAGCTCACCAAGTTTTATTATCTTGTTCAGAGAAAGTCCATGGCTGTGGCTCCTGTAGAGGAACCAAAATTTAACTGCCCAATATGTATCTCTCCATTTACTGAGGAGGTGTCAACAAAGTGTGGTCATATCTTCTGCAAAGGGTGCATAAAGAATGCGATATCTGTCCAAGCTAAATGCCCGACATGTAGGAAAAAAGTCACTGCTAAGGACCTTATCAGGGTATTCCTTCCAACCATGAAATGAATCATACAGAAGCATCACTAATAGCCATGTAAGCATAGTTGATAATATTTGTTTTTTTAGTGTGTGTGTTGAGTTCTAAAAATTGGCACTAATATACAAACAATATTCTTAGCCGTTCAGCTCGTTTTCCTCTCTTGCAGGGTTAATGGTCTATCGATTCTATCCCCCAACAATGAAGAGATATTCATCAATTGTAGTTTGTCATGTCGATATCGTTATGTTTTGTAAGAGAGATATCTAATCTAGGAATTATGGAAGACCTACTTTTCTAATGAATATCATTGATTGGTGATCTTCGTTATCTGCGTAGTTCCTTATCGCTTAGTGATTGTTAAGTAATTTTAGTGGAGATAATGTTGAATCTTAAGAAAGTATTCTATCTACATCATGAGCATCTAGTATGGGCAGTTATTTTCTCACTCACGTTCAGTAGAGGACAGTGAATGGCATCCGCACATTACTCTGTTGGTCCACAGGTTCCTCTAATAGTTATGTGATAAGTTTTTTTCTTATTATATGGTATTAAGAAAAATCATTGACTGTTCAGTTCATAGCACACACACACAAAAGTCATAGCCATGTTTGTTGATCATTAGTTTAACTGTTCATGATAATTTTCTGCAAATTCTCATTAGATTGTTCCTCTATGGCCTTGAGTAAACAACAAGCCCTGACAGTGGTCCAATAGCAATAACGAAAGTATTTGGAACTTTAAGGAACTCAAAATCACAGATTGCTCTCTGAGATTAAACCAAACCATTCAAGACTATGTTTTCTATTTGTTTTGTTCTCTTCAATATGTCTGCACAAGAGTTTGAAATAAAATTGGTTATACAAGAATGAAAGACATCTAAATTTAAACAAAGATGTCTCTCTTTCTATGAAGGTGTGGCTCTTTCTGCTCTGTATCTGTCTCAGAACGCCCATCTTGGGGAAGAACTAACAGCTCTAGGTCTAGGTACCGGTTTGAAAACCTGTTGCTCTGAACTATTATTCCTTTTCTTCATGATAGATGAGACCGTTGGGCTGTAATAGTCATTACTCCTCTGTGACATTGCTCCTTGTGAATGCATCTTCTTTCCATGGACAAAGCTTCTCTGTTTCTCCAGCATTTCTCTTCTACCATTCAAACTCTTCGGAGGAGTTCCCCATCTGCTGGAGCTTACACAGCTTTGGCTCCTTCCAACTCTCTCATGATGAAACTCGTTTTTCCTTGGTGGAGTTGGGTAGTTTCGGCTTTCTGCTGTTTCTGCAGAATACATCGTCTCTTCCTCGCTGCTGTATCCATGATTGTTATATACATAGTGAGCTGCTGCTGGCGGTGAACATGAGATGACCTCACTGAGAGCACCGTTTACTGAACCTGTCGAAGCAATTTGCGCATCTGATCCTTCAGAGACAATATCAGCCTCTTCCACCTCGTGGTTACCAAGCTCAGGCAGAAAGGCTATAGCTTTAGGTATCCGTGGAGGGAAGTTGATATCCAAAAGGTGTACTTGACCTGTCTCATTTCTTAAAGGACCAGAAGTCAACTTTGGAGATTCATATATCTCAGGGGTTGGGATACCTTGCCCATGAGTAGAAGTTCTACCGCCTTGAGGATTATTTTTCGAGATTTCTTCTTCTTTTTCTTCCTCCGCAGTGATAGAAGAGCTGGGATGAATTTGATCTCTAGTGTTAGATGAAGATGGTGTTCCAACATCAGCAGAGTCGTTTGGCTTGAAAACACTGCGCATGGTGAAGGAAGCACAAGAACGCTCGCTCTTCTGACCAGAAGACATCAACCGAATGAGAGGCAACTTTGGTTTTGTCGTATGTTCATCCAAACTACCTTCCCAATGCTGATTCAGCCAGTCACAGATAACTGGTATGGGTATACCAAACTGCATCTTGTTGTTATCTTTTCTCAATGACGAAGAGGAAGATGACGAGTTTGAGGCTGGTGATGTCGAAAGCTTCCTCGGATCACAGATCATGAATGCGAGATTACCGTGAACATCAAATCCAGCAGATCCAGGACTCCATATCATTTCATCAGTTGAGAGTTTGATGAGATTGTCAGTAGCTACCACTAACTTCCCCTCACCGATCTTTAGTTCATTCTGAGCAGCATAGCCTAAGAGGTACACCACACTTCCTAGATCCAGGTTTGGTTTGGAACATGTCTTCAAATAATGTGGCTGTTGAGTTTGGCTCTGGGAATTTGAATCTCCATCAACAAGGTCTAAACCAACAATGGTGAGATCAATAACCGAACTTGTAATGAAAAACCTGCAATAATGGTACACCAAATAAAGATGACATTCAATTTCTCATAGCTCAAGAACAGAGAACATCATTGACCAAGCAACCCACAATTCAGACTGTCCTAGAGGAAAGATGAGAAGATGGGAATCTGATGATGTGCAACAAATAATTTACAAGGTGAAATATCAATTTTGTGGTTTAAAAGTTTATTAAATTAAAACTTACCAAATTCAGCTACAGATCCAGAATCATTACCGTATAACATAAGTACAGTATAAAGCTCTCTCCTTTAGGTTCTTTTTGGTCTGACGAAAAGCTATGGTTTTAATTTTTGAAATAAAATTTGAAGAAGAGCCAATTTTTTTTATCGCATTGATTCAAAATTGACGCGGATCGTGCAACCGACAATACAGGAAAATCACAATAACAACCTAACTCAAGAGAGAGAGGTAGGACCAGGACCTGTGAGGGAAGAGAGCAGCGGCGACACCGTTCTGAAGGCGGACCTCGGCGGTTTCAGTGGAGGAGATGGAAGGGAGATTGAGGTGAGTGGTGAGAAGAAGATTCCGGTGAATGAGGAATCCAGTTCCGGAAGTAACCCCATTTGGTCCGGAGACAGAGATACGAGCCATAGCCGGAGCTTTGCCGGAAAAAATGGAAGCTTTCATCTTCTCACTTTTGCCAACTCCTTTGCAAAAGCACCATGAGTCAAATATCACTCCCATTGTCTCTCTATACTACTAATCTCTCACCCTTGATGGGTTTTGTTTCAAATTCCCTTCTTTTGGGGTTATGGAGAGTGTTGGATCTGAAAAAGGTTTGGAATTTAGGAGAGAAGCGTGTGAATTGGTGGTGAGCTAATAATAATAATAATGGGATTATGGAGACACAACACATGTATGTGTCTGTGTCTGTTTGTGCTGTTAAAACATCAAACTTTCTCCGAGGATTTGGTCTCAATGAAAGACCGAAGAGAGGGAGAAAACTCAAGAAGAGGCAAGAGTGAGAGAGAAACGAGAAGACAGGGGAAACGTGAAATGAGTAAAGAGATGTGTTTCTTTAAGCTGGACTTCTTCTTCTTTCATTACTTTTTTACTTTTTTTAATTCAAAATATATTGTTTTAAATTTGGGAAAAATGTTTCTTTATTTGGGTCAAGTGTGCCATTTTGTAAGAAGAAGCAAACAGAGGAAAAGTCTTGAGTGACAGATAGGTCAGGGAGGATCTTGTTTGTTCCATGTGATGAACATGGATGGATATTTTTGCTTATTATGATTATTGATTAGTAGTCATTCATTCACTTCAACCACTGTAACTAACATGCAATTAAAACGAAAATTCCATTTTCAGAAATCTAGTTTACAAAAACATGAAATAGTTAAGATTGATTTAGATATTGTAAGTCAATTTTATTAAGTCCACCTTTTTACTTCAATACATGTAGTGGGAATCACACAACTTAGATTAGACATCCTTTGTAATTTTTGTCATTAAGATACTTCATACTATTATATGTATAAAAAAAAATCCAATTCGCAAAGTACATCTCTCAAGAAAATAGAAAACGACTAAGTATAATGAAAATGGGAATTCTTTCCAAGAACTATCTAAGACTCCAAGTACACTGGTTAGGGATGGTTAATGGTCAGGGAGCGAGGCAAACCATTATGTGTCAATCCGATCTTACATCTACTCCATTAGCGCTTAAGAAGTCTTTTGCCTCTGTAATATCCTGCATAGTAAGCGATAACACCAAAACTAATTAGAAAACAACCAACATTATGAACAGACAAGGAGCGCAAGAACTTAATGTAACCTTTTGATATGCTTTAAGAATTAGTGGTAAACAAAGAAAGAAAAGAGTAAAGAAAGTACATGCTGCAATAGAACTGCTTCTCTAGGACAGGTAGGGAACTGCATTAGACCGATTCCAACCATTAAAAGACCATAGCATCCAAGGGAAACTACAAAGTATATCGGTAGCTGGTGCAAAGAAACGCATTATTAATGTGGGCTAACTAAGAATAAGCAATAAGCAAAAATGAAAACAACATGCTCATTCTACTCACCAACCACGTATGACTTCGTGGAATAATTGCAGCCTGCAAAAGAGCAATCCAAAAGGCAGAGACAGCTACCAGAAGACTCAAAATCTTTACCACATGTTTCATTGTCCTTGAAACAAAGCTTATGTAAGATTTGAGTATTGCAGTGTTATAGGTACCAGTAAACATAACTAAGTCAAAGCGTTTCCATAATTCCATGTATCTTTCAGGACGGTCACAAAGTATAAAATCTCAAAATGAAAGTAAGAAGGTGCAACTAAATGAGATCTTAATAGTGAACGACTTCAATGATTCCTTCAGATAACAGAGTCATTAATTCCAATCCACAGCACACATCAATAGCAACTTATGTCCAGACCAGAATCTAGCATAGTCCTGGTAGCTCATAGATCCATTATCCATATCATGCAGCCCAAACCATCAAAACGAGGATAGAAAACAAAAACTTTTCACAGTTATTCCATCACATAAAACAAGCGTCAGGAGCTCAAAAAGCCCTTTGAGCAAGATTAGCAGAGCATGAATCATAAGAAAAAACAGATTTTTATGACTTCTCATAGTTTCTCAGAATTATGATGTCTAAACATGAGGAAAATTTTCCAAACATAATAGGCTAATTCTTTAGAAGCCCCCAAAAACAAGCTTCTAAACTAACAATACAAAAAAAATCGAATGAGTTTGATAGATTTGAACATTGATCAGCTGCCATCAGAATGTATTGTAAGAAAATGATTTTGTCACGGTTCATTCAGATCAGAGTAACCTCCGATCATCCAAAACTCAAAACCCTTGCGCAAATTTTTCAATCATCACTTGGCAACTTAACGATCAAAACCATAAAACGAAACTTAAAACACATACTGAATCTGTAAACGAAAAGACCACCACTACCAAAAGTTACATAAAACCAAGCCTATCTCCTACAGCAAATAAAACTATTCAATCAAAGATCGAACCTTTAAAACTCACAGATCTCGCCGCTACTACTCTCAAAGTTTCAACCTTTCGGCTGTTTTAAAAAGGAAACGATTCAGTCGTTAGGGTTTTGTTTCAGGTCTTAGTACGATGGGTATAATTGTCATTACAACCAAATAAGCTTATAATAATATTATTATTATCCTACGTGGACCTTGAATAAGCTAAACCTGTTTCCAAACAGATCTTACTTATTACGATTGCAATCCCTAATTTGACAAGTCTTGTTCCTCTTTGATCAAATCGGAGGATTTTTTTTCCACGGCATGGCTACGGCTATAGGAGGTGGAAGCGATGTGGAGGTCGGATTTGCGAAGCTGCAAGGCGAAGATTTCGAGTACTATATGCAGTCATACTCCATTATGCTCGGCCGGAATTCTAAAAAATCGACCGTCGACGTTGATCTCTCATCACTCGGCGGCGGGATGAACATTTCTCGCAACCACGCTCGGATCTTTTACGATTTCACGCGACGCCGCTTCTCTCTCGAGGTTCTTGGCAAAAATGGCTGCCTCGTTGAAGGTGTTCTTCATCTCCCTGGGAACCCTAACGTCAAGCTCGACTCGCAGGACCTTTTGCAGATTGGTGACAAAGAGTTCTACTTTCTCTTACCGGTTCGGAGCATTCTGGGTGGGCCGTTAGGACCTAGGCACCACGTCTCAGGGCAGGCTAGTGTTGTTCCGTACCATAATTATCATTCGGGTCCTGGTTCTGGATCGGGTAAAAAGGGTGTCCGGAGTAGAGAGGTTTATGAGTATGAGGATGAAGATGATGATGAAGATGATGAGGAAGAGGAGATTAGGGGGAGTGGAAAGAAGACAAGGAGAGATGGACATGAAGTATATGCTTCTGGAGGTAAACTAGATTTCTCATAGTGTGATCAGATTGTGATGCTTAATTGATAAGATCATGCTTGTTTGAGACTTTTTGAGTAAAAGTTGTAGTAACTGCTGATTGAACCTTCTTAGACTTTGATTGAATGATGTTTTGTCGGCTTCATTCATGTGTGCCAGAGAAGAAGAGAGAGGGAAGAGCAAAGATAGACCGTGAAGCTGATGATCAGCAAGTTTTGCTTCTGGAAGAAAAAGATGTTGTATCATCTGTTGCCACTGTGCTTTCAGACTTGTGTGGTCCGGGAGATTGGATGCCTATGGAAAAACTTCATTCTGTGGTTAGTTCTTGCTACAACTTTCTCTGCCTTCTTTTTATACAGAACGTAGTACATTGAAACCAGACTTGTATAGTTTTCTAGTTCTAGGTGAGAATTAGTGTGAAGTTAGGTCCTTATCAGTGTTCTAATGGAATAGTGCTTCTTACTTGTGTTTAAGTCTAAAAAGTATGTCATTTACTCACAGATTTTTAATAACTAAATTTGGTGACTAAGGCATGTCTCTATTAGACTATTAGTCACGCTCATTGTGATTCAGTAAAATGGCTAATGCATGATAGTGGGTTGATCTGTGTGACAGATACTAAAGGAGTATGGAAACTTATGGCATCACAGTCGAGTAAGAAGATACCTGACACAAGAAGACTGGGCTATCCCTGAAGCAAAGGGTAAACCATGGTACGGTTTGTTAATGCTGCTTAGGAAATATCCGGAGCATTTCGTCATCAACACTAGATCTAAGGGAAGAGTTACCCTTGAATTTGTTTCTCTCGTTTCCCTACTCTCATGATAACTTGACCTTAGTAGTGTGTGACTTGGAGGATTAAGCTTTCTCTCTTTTCTTTGGTACGTTATATATATGTAAGATGTATTTGACCTTGATGAGTAACACGCACTGTCGTTTTTTGAACTAAAAACGCCAACATCTTTGATAAAAAGTTAAAAGAAAACGTTTGAAATGAAGTGTAGGGGATGCAATTCAGAAATCGTTGTATTGTATCTGTTGAACTAGGCCCATAAAAGAGAAAAAGGCCCAGACAGAGAATGACACTAAATGGCTCAAGTACGTTTGTGTATCCAGACAATATAAAAGAGTTGAAATGTGGAGACTTTTAGGGTTATCATCAGTTCTGTTGCAGCCATCCATTGAAGCTAAATTCTGAGATTTGATCGAAAAAGCAAAAAAAATCTGTGATCGAAGCATACGAGATAGTTGTTGAGTGAAGATGATCTATGATGTGAACTCTGTTCTTTTCAGATCCTTTCTGAGCCAAAAGGGTGGCTCCTCCGACAAAAGGTAACAAAAAAAATGTCTTGTCTGATCCTAAATATGAAATGATCGATGTTGTTCCTATAGATCTGTTGATGTATATTGTTCTTCTTCCTCTTTATTCACATCATCTTTATATGTTAAATCAGGAAAGGTGACGACAAGCCAAGAGAACAGAAGCCCAAAGCTAGCGACAACAAACCTGTTATGAATGAATGAATAGATTAGTAGATCTGCTTGTAATTTTGCTTTTACCTCTTCTGATATTTAAGTTTTAAGGATCATCAATGAAAATTTAAGTTTCTTTCCTTTGAAATCCGGCTTGTTTGTGTTATTGATTTGTGGCCAATTTCTTTCGAGTCGAATTCCATAATTCTCGTTAAAAAGCTTTAACTAGTATCTCTGACCATTAATACCAACTACTCAAAGGTTCGACAAATACCTCTCGGTTGTTTATCTACTCACCAAGTAAGTAACTTTATCTATTAAGCATAACCATAACCATAACCATAACCAGTTTCTTCGAATCCAATTGCAGAAATCCAAAAAAAACACCAAAAAGTAAAGCATTCACAAAGAAGCCATTCTTTGAATCCAAAATATCTATCTATGAACGTTGTTGCCACTACTACCAATAACCAAAACAGAAGAGTCTGTTGGTAAAAAGAGGGGTTCCTATAACTGTAACCAGATAGGAATGTGACTTCCAGTCCAGCTTATATCTACATAACTAGTCAGAATCAGTTGTGATGCTGCACTCCCCTATGATACATCTTCTTCACTTGAATTCTTCGCCCATCAATCCATATAGGAGACGCCTGGATAAGATTCATGCCAGCATTATCAAAAAATCAATCTAACGCTTGTGCAACCCAATTATGGCATCTCAAGAGATCAACTTGAATCCCCACGAGTCAGACAAAATGGTCCCGGTCCAAAGTACGTACCTCTATTGCCCTCTCGGCAGCATCTGCTTCCACAAACCTCAAAAATCCATACCAATTGTACTACCCTATTCATACATGTACACACACAAGTTAGTGTTTCCATTAAGAAGAAGAAGAAGGGTTCAAAAAAAAATATGCTTGTTACTAGATTTCGTTTTAACACTTACCAAATCCCCAGGGTTATAAACTCTAACATCTCCTCTTCTAACTGGTCCAAACCGCGAGAATACATACACCAACCAGTCAATGGTTGCATTTGGAGGAAGATTTCTAACGTAAATTCCAAAACTGTCATATAACTCTGATAGATACACACAACAAAAAAAAAAGGTTAAAAATAGAGTGATTCATCCATCTGCAACTCAAAGAAATACCAAAAACAAATCAAAGGTATTTCCTTACCTTGAGACTCTTGATTTCCAGTACCATCCGTTGGTTCAGAAACTCTCAGTGATTCATCTGCAACTTCGTTACCTCCATTATTACCAGGAGCTTCTGTTCCTCTCATTTCCACGCTTCTGCGTATGTTTCCTGGTCCAGAGGATGGAGTTTCCCAGTAACCTGATTCTCAACCAAACAAAAACCGACCGAGCCTTCAGCACAATTCTTTGATAGTAGACAGAGACTAAATAATACTCCCACAAACTCACTCATATAGTCAGGTCGCTTCCTTTCCACGTAAACTCTATTGCCACCAAACATTATAGGAGACGCCTGGATAAGATTCATGCCAAAATTATCAAAACCAAAGTAGACAGTTCTGCAATTCTGTAGTCAGACCAAATGCTAAACAAGTGTCTCTAGGTCCAAAAGCGTTTACCTCTATTGCCTTCTGGGCGGCATTTTCTTCCTTAAACTCCATGAAGCCATAAGAAAAGTCCTTTAACAACGAGAAACCAAACAGATAAGTGTTTTTGTTTACCCCATGAAGAAGGGCTCCAAAGATGCTTGTTAGTAGATTAGTTAACATATTTACCCTTTTCCACCTAATTTCAATTCCACCTCTTCTGATTTCTCCAAACTGCATAAACTCTTCCTCAAGTGAGGCAATGGTTGTATATGGAGGAAGATTTTTAATGCAAATGGCTTTACCCTCAGTTACCGCTGGTAAACAAACAAACAAAAAGTTATGAAGATAGATAAAGGCACTTCCTTGCCAGCAAAATATGAAAGGCAGCTTGCTTGTAATTGAACTGTTGTTACTCACCAGCATTAGCAGAAGGAATGGCTGCATCATTAGCCTCGGATATGTCAAGAAACTTGAACATGTCACTATAAACAAAGTAGCCGTTTACTTGGGGAGCAAGAAAGAAAATTTGTGTGAAGTTCCTTGGAGGTCTCTCGCGCGAAGTGATGTCGCCACGAACATCCACGAAGATACACCTACTGTGAGAGTCTTGGGACGTGACACTGGTTACCTCAACCGAATCGAAACCTCCAGAAGATAGTATATCAAGATCCTGAAGCATATCCTGCTCCAAGATTAGGAATCAGTATGTATCAGAACAAAAGAGATTTCACCAAAAAACAGACTCAAGTCAAGAAAAGTATCGAACCGGTAGGGTAGCAGAACGCATTACTCCATCAGGTCCAGGGCGTGTAATCTCACTGACATCTTTATAAAACCGATGGAGATGGTCCGGGAAGTTTTTCAAGTGGTTATAGTACTGCTCTACAAGTGCATTCCCCACCTACGTACGTTCAATAGAGAGAGTTTACAATCACAGAGACAATAGGGAAAATGAAATCCGATGGAACAGAGAGCATAAAGGTTGTTTGGATTATGTATACCTCTTCAGCAGAATGTCGTACTCGTACAGGTGCAGGAGGAAGATCCATGTCTTCAGTCGGATTGAGATTATAGCACATTATCTGAATCTAAAGATCAAATTGCAAAAGCATATAACCAAAGAAAAGTCAAATCTTGAACAAAAGAAGATGGGAGGAAGAAGCAAAGATTGTCTTTTACGTTTCACTCGATACTCGAAGAAGAAGAAGAAGACTCACGTGAAATCGTAGCGAGAGAGGTTTGTGGTAGTGAAGAAGACGCGATTGAACAACGAGTAGCTCCGAGCTTTGCGACACTCACTTCAATGGCGGTTTCTAGGGTTTATTCGCGAAGATACAGAGAACGCGAGAGAGAGAGAGAAACGTGCTGAGAACTTTTTTTTTTTTTTTGATTTGGCTTTTTCTCTCTGTTTCACTCGCAGAGTTCCTCTATTTATGCAATTTCGGAGTATATCCATATTTACATTTGTTGCCACTGAGCAGCGCTAAGACGAGTCTACGTCTAACCGTTGACCGTTTTATTCTAAGGATAAGTAAAAAAAAAACAGTTGACGTGGTTGGTTAGATAATCTGTTATGTTTAACGGAATAAGTTACCGGTTGTTGGTGCTTGATTTAGCACCCCACCATACCGAACTAAATCAGAAAGATAATTTGATTACTTAACCGGAAATTCGGTTAAGGACCCAATTCAATGTTTATTAGAAGCTTGTTCGGAAGAAGGATGCCCATCAACGAAGATGAAGAAGCCGACTTCCCAGTTCACCCGATGACCGATTTCCCAGTTTGCCTGAGGACCGACTTGAAGAAGAAGGAGCAACTTTCTATATTTTAGCTCTAGTTATAAGGAAAGTTAATATATTCTGTAATCTATCAAAGAGTATAAATAATGGAGAAACTTATCCATTGTATGCATCAAGCATCTAATACAATAATTTAGTTCTTTCATTGTTCTTAGAAAAACCTATAGAATATAGGTTGCAGAAACTAAAGAATATAAAGAATAATCTCTCTTTATTAGTTTAAGAAATTGACTCAAAACTTAAACTTCTCAAGCTCTCAACCTTACATTTGTTTTGCCATGACTCGGCTTCATATATAGGAACACACAAATCCTAATCCCAATGGGAACACAATATTGTTTAGATAACTCCTAAACTTTGAGAGCCTTATCCTTGAACCATAACTCGGTTTGGATAAGTCTTACTTCTAACCTAAGTTATCTTCAAGTTTGTGCCAACATTCTCCCCCACAAGCTTGAAGACTCCTTCTGAAACTTCTTGAACTCCTAGGAGATCTCTCATCTCCTTAAACTTAATCCTACCAAGAGCTTTGGTAAGGATGTCAGCCTTTTGCTCTTCACCAGAAATGTGCTCCACTTCAACCTGTTCATTATCCACACACTCACGTATAAAATGATACCTCTTGTGAATATGCTTACTGCGGCCATGGAAAACAGGGTTCCTAGTGAGAGCGATCGCTGACTTGTTGTCCAGTAAGATCAAGACCTTCTCACACGGTTTTCCAGTAACTTCACTCAGAACTTCTTGTAACCAGATTGCTTGCTTTGCAGCCTCAGTGGCAGCCATAAATTCAGCCTCACATGAAGATAATGCCACCATATCAAGCTTCTGAGAACACCAAGTAATGGGACTTTCATTAAGATAGAAAACATGACCTCCCGTGCTTCTACCGTCATCTTCATCCACATTGTGACTACTGTCACTGAACCCAATCAAACGAGTATTCTGCCCTCGCTTATACACAAGACCATACGATCGAGTTCCCTGCAAATATCTCAATAGTTGCTTTAATGCAGCTCCATGAGACTCCTTAGGATCATGCATGTACCGACTTAAAACACCAACAGAGTAAGAAAGATCAGTACCGAAGACAGCCAATCTTTCTACGATACTCCTTCACATCAATACTTTTCTCAGCTTGAGCCTTGGAGAACTTAACACCAAAATCCATTGGTATTTGAACTGCATTACACTCCCCCATACCTGCTTCTTCCAGAATCTTGACTGCATATCTTTCTTGCTTCAGAGTAATACCAGAATCTGTTTGAGAAACTTCGATACCGAGATAGTAACTTAATTTACCAAGGTCGCTCATATCAAACTTTAACCCCATTCTCCTTTTAAACTCAAGAATCACTTCACGACTTGAACCAGTAACGAGAAGATCATCGACGTACACCACCACAAGAAGACAATGACCCTTCTCTTGCTTATAAAACATAGAGGGCTCCTTAGAACATTTCACGAAACCAAGCTCCTTTAGAATAGCATTCAGCTTATTATTCCAAGCTCTAGGTGCTTGTCTGAGGCCATATAATGCCTTATTCAGCTTGTAGACCTTGTTTTCGCTTCCTGGAATGACAAAACCCTCTGGTTGGCTGACATAAACATCCTCCTTCAGCTCACCATGAAGAAACGCCGTTTTCACATCAAGGTGATGTATCTCCCATCCGTTTGTGGCTGCTAAAGCAATGATGAAACGAACTGTTTCAATGCGAGCTACAGGAGCAAAAACTTCGTCAAAATCTATCCCATGACGCTGCACATAACCCTTTGCCACAAGCCGAGCCTTGTACTTATTTATGCTTCCATCAGAGTTACGCTTGATCTTAAAAACCCACTTAACTCCAATCGGCTTGGCCTTAGACGGAAGATCCACCAAAATCCAAGTGTTTTTTTGTTGATCGATGAGATTTCTTCATCACATGCTTGTAACCAAACCTTTTCACACATAGCTTCCTTGAAATCCCATGGTTCTTCATCGAGTGCCATCAATAGGCGTTCAGTCTCTGTTTCTGCAAACAGAACAAAATCCTGCAGATAGCTTGGTTTCTTTATCACTCTCGTTGACCTCCGCAATTCATGTTCCCTTTGAACTTGATCCTCTGATCCCTCAATTGTCTCTAGATCTGAAACCTCAGTTTCTGGGAGCTCATCTTCTTCCACTTCTTTATCGCTACTTTGACTTTGTTCATTCACTTCCTCTGTTTCTTCGTGATGTCTTTCTTCTCTTAAGCCATTATTTCCAAAATCACCAAAAGTGAGACTGAAGGTTCCTGAGTCATTAACAGCTTCATTACCAGAGTTATTCCATCTGCAACTCTTCTCCTCATCGAAGACAACATCCCTACTCACAGTTATCTTACGATTCACCGGATCCAACAGACGGTAAGCCTTTGACCCTGGCTCCGTTCCTAAATGAACAAGCATTCTGGTTCTATCATCAAGCTTCTTTAAGTGTTGATTTTCAGTTTTGGCATAGCATAAGCAACCAAATACTCGAAGATGTTCCACGTTTGGCCTCTTACCCTTGAATGCTTCGTATGGAGTCTGATTAACAAGTGCTCTTGTAAACACTCTGTTTAACAGATAAGTAGTATGTCTAATAGCTTCTCCCCACAGATAATTAGGCATGTTCATATGTTTTAACAGGCTTCTGGTCATCTCCATCATGGTTCGATTTCTTCTTTCTACTACACCGTTCTGCTGTGGTGTATATGGTGCGGTTAGTTGTCGCTTGATCCCGGTTTCTTCACAAAAACGTTGAAATTCTAGAGATAGAAACTCACCACCTCTGTCAGTTCGAAACATTTTGATTTTCATACCTGTCTCTTGCTCAACAACTGTCTTGAAGTTCTTAAATTTGCAGAAAGCTTCGCTTTTCTCTTTCAAGAGAAACGACCACATATATCTTGAACACTCATCAATCAGTACGAACACGTATCGGTTTCCAGCCAGTGTAGATGGGGTGATCGGACCACACAAATCTCCATGTACAAGCTCCAGTATATGTGTTGCTCGAAAAGATGTTGAGCTTGGAAAGACTCTTCTAGCCTGTTTTCCAAATAAACAAGAAGCACAAACTTCTTTTTCAACCTCGAGGTTTGGCATCCCTGACACAAGATTCTGTTTGACCATTGTCTTCAAGCTGTCACTCCCAATATGCCCTAGACGTGAGTGCCACTTGCTTGAAATACTCGTAGTTATAAGCTGTAAGCATCTAGAATTCTCTGTTACCATAGGAACCTTGTACAGACAATTTTTAGACCTTGTAGTTTTCACTAAAAGTCGACCCTCCTGATCACACAATGTTAAAGTGTCACCACGCATACGAATATCACAGCCGGACTCCGTAGCCTGTCCAAGGCTCAAGATGTTGCTCTTCAGACTAGGTATAAAATAGACATCAGCTAAAACTTTGCAATCACCATTCTTGGTCACAAACAAAATTGAACCTTTGCCTTTTATATCTATGCGAGAGTCATCTCCAAACCTAACCTTCCCTGTTACTGTCTTATCAAGCTTGGAGAAATAGGAGCGATTACCAGTCATGTGGTTACTAGCCCCATTGTCTAAGTACCACACATCATCACCATCAATATGAGTTTCAAACTTGCTTGGGATCACCTTACGCTCATTGAGGTAGACTACTTCGTGCATCATCAATGCATCGGCTGTTTGTGTGTCCTCTTCAACATTCTCTGTTGCTTCCTGCAGTTTAAGTAGTCTATCAGGACAATAGACGCATAGTGTCCTAACTTATCACAACGGTAGCAGGTTATTTTAGATGCATCTCTCTCTGTTCTAAAATTCTCGTTGTAACGACCACGTCCTCCACGTCCTCTTCCGCGACCATAGAACCTACCTCCTTGTCCTCTGCCTCTACCTCTTCCTACACTATAACTCTCTTGATATGGTTGATGATCCGAATTGACATACATAAGTTTCTCCTGGTCTTCAAGTTGAGCTTCTTCTTCACCACTGATTCTTTCTTCATAGGCTTTAAGGCGACCAATAATATCTTCAAACGATGTGGTGTTTAAATCAAGCACCTGTTCTAGTGCAGCAACGATATGAATGTATTTCCTCCGTGGTAGACTGTTAAGAAACTTCTTAACAAGCTTTGGTTCTCCAATGTCTTCTCCTAAAGCTGCACTTTTTGTGGATAATTCAGAAAGTCTTCCGACAAAATCATCTATTGTATCTGATTCTTTCATCTTGATTCTATCAAACTCAGCAATCAATGTTTGAAGCCTTGCCTCCTTAACCCTCTCAGCTCCGATGTGCCTAGTTTTTATTGCATCCCAAACTCCCTTGGAAGTCTTGAGATTGCCAACTTGCAGGAGCAAACTTTCAGGAATCGATTGGAATAGAAGAGCTTTAGCCATATCGTTTTTGTCTATGTCGTCTTCTCCTGGTTCGATGGTCTCCTACACTTTGTTCACCCTTAGTGCAACCGTCATACGCATCAACCATACCGTATAGTTTGTAGAGTTCAGCATAGGACATTGTATTGAGGACGGACCGTTCTCCTTCGGTTTGTTAGCCATGGTCGTAGGGATTATATCACTCATCTTTCTCTTAATCCAAACAACTACTCTTGCCTGGTTCTTTCTTCTTCACAACGCCAAGGGTAAACAGAACAAAAGATCTTTTGCTCTGATACCAAATATAGAATATAGGTTGCAGAAACTAAAGAATATAAAGAATAATCTCTCTTTATTAGTTTAAAAAACTGACTCAAAACTTAAACTTCTCAAGCTCTCAACCTTACATTTGTTTTGCCATGACTCGGCTTCATATATAGGAACACACAAATCCTAATCCCAATGGGAACACAATATTGTTTAGATAACTCCTAAACTTTGAGAGCCTTATCCTTGAACCATAACTCGGTTTGGATAAGTCTTACTTCTAACCTAAGTTATCTTCAAGTTTGTGCCAACAAAACCCTAACTTGAGTTCTAAAAGAACCAAACCCTCTTTCGATTTCAAAGCCTAGATCGAGTTTCTTAAGAGATAACTTCCTTGAATTTGTTTCCCTCACTAAACAAATTAATTTGTTTCCCTCACTAAACAAATTCATTGTGGAAACCTAGTTTTTACACCGGTTCAATGGTCTAGTGATTGCTCACTATAGTCTATAGTTTCTATGTGAATTTTTGAGTTTTCTAAAACGATTAGACAAACAATATCTGGCCATTGATGCAACTTCAAGAACCAATATCTCTGTACTTCATACTCAACTTACAAGTCTATGATTCTTCGCCATAAAAAGAAAGAAAAATAAAAACCCTTAAAGTTCCACCCTCTACATACAGGAGCTAGTCAAGTCTAGTTTTGATCCCTCTTCTTCTTCTTCTTCTTCTTCTTCCTCCAGAATTTGACCAACTCCTCCTGTTAAACGTCCTTCATCCTCCGAAAAAAGGTAACAAAATATTTCATTGTCTGATCCTAAATATGAAATGATCGATGTTGTTCCTATAGATCTGTTGATGTATATTGTTCTTCTTCCTCTTTATTCACATCATCTTTATATGTTAATCAGGAAAGGTGACGACAAGCCAAGAGAACAGAAGCCCAAAGCCAGCGACAACAAACCTGTTATGAATGAATGAATGAATAGATTAGTAGTTCTGCTTGTAATTTTGCTTTTACCTCTTCTGATGTTTCAATTGTAAGGATGGATCATCATTTTAATGAGAATTTAAGTTCCTTTCCTTTGAAATCTGGCTTGTTTGTGTTATTCCATAATTCTCGTTTTTTTTTTTTTTGTTCACATTCCATAATTCTCGTTAAAACCTTTAACTAGTATCTCTCGGGTGTTTTTCACTGTAACCACTTGATTTACTCACAAAGTAAGTAACTTTATCTATTGAGCATTACCAGTTTCTTCGAATCCAATTGCAGAAATCCAAAAAAAACACCAAAAATAAAGCATTCACAAAGAAACCATTCTTTGAATCCAAATATCTATCTATGAACGCTGTTGCCACTACTACCAATAACCAAAACAGAAGAGTCTGTTGGTAAAAAGAAGGGTTCCTATAACTGTAACCAGATATGAATGTAACTTCCAGTCCAGCCTATATCTACATAACGAGTCAGGTTCAGTTTCGATTCCGCACTCCCCTATTAAACTGCTTCTGCACTAGAAGTTTTCGCCCATCAATCCGTATAGGAGACGCCTGGATAAGATTATTAAAAATCAATCTAACAGTTGTGCAACCAGTTATGGCATCTCAAGAGATCAACTTGAATCCCCACGAGTCAGACAAAAATAGTCCAGGTCCAAAGCACGTACGTACCTCTATTGCACTCTCGGCAGCATCTGCTTCCACAAACGTCACAAATCCATACCAATTTTCCTACCAGATTCATACATGTACACACACAAATTAGTGTTTCCATTAAGAAGAAGAAGAAGGGTTCAAAAAATGCTTGTTACTAGATTTCGTTTTAACACTTACCAAACCCCCAGGGTTATAAACTGTAACTTCTCCTTCTTTAATTAGTCCAAAACGCGTGAATACATTCTCCAACCAGTCAATGGTTGCATTTGGAGGAAGATTTTTAACGTAAATTCCAAAACTGTCATATAACTCTGATAAATACACACAAACACACAAACAAAAAGGTTAAAAATAGAGTGATTCATCCATCTGCAACTCAAAGAAAGACCAAAAACAAATCAAAGGTATTCACATTCCTCCTCCTTACCTTGAGACTCTTGATTTTCAGTACCATCCGTTGGTTCAGAAACTCTCAGTGATTCATCTGCAACTTCGTTACCTCCATTATTACCAGGAGCTTCTGTTCCTCTCCTTTCCACGCTTCTGCGTATGTTTCCTGGTCCAGAGGATGGAGTTTCCCAGTAACCTGATTCTCAACCAAACAAAAACCGACCGAGCCTTCAGCACAATTCTTTGATAGTAGACAGAGACTAAACAATACTCCCACAAACTCACTCATATAGTCAGGTCGCTTCCTTTCCACGTAAACTCTATTGCCACCAAACATTATAGGAGACGCCTGGATAAGATTCATGCCAAAATTATCAAAACCAAAGTAGACAGTTCTGCAATTCTGTAGTCAGACCAAATGCTAAACAAGTGTCTCTAGGTCCAAAAGCGTTTACCTCTATTGCCTTCTGGGCGGCATTTTCTTCCTTAAACTCCACGAAGCCATAAGAAAAGCTCTTTAACAACAAGAAACCAAACAGATTAGTGTTTTTGTTTACCCCATGAAGAAGGGCTCCAAAGATGCTTGATAGTAGATTAGTTAACATATTTACCCTTTTCCACCTAATTTCAGTTCCACCTCTTCTGATTTCTCCAAACTGCGTAAACTCTTCCTCAAGTGAGGCAATGGTTGTATATGGAGGAAGATTTTTAATGCAAATGGCTTTACCCTCAGTTACCGCTGGTAAACAAACAAACAAAAAGTTATAGAGCGTGTATAAAATAACCAAACGAGATAGATAAAGACACTTCCTTGCCAGCAAAATATGAAGGCTGTTGTTACTCACCAGCATTAGCAGAAGGAATGGTTGCATTAACCTCGGATATGTCAAGAAACTTGAACATGTCATTATAAACAAAGTAGCCGTTTTCTTGGGGAGCAAGAAATAAAATTTGTGTGAAGTATCTTGGAGGTCTCTCGCGTATAGTGATATAGCCATAAACATCGACGAAGATACACCTACTGTGAGAGCCTTGGGATATGACACTGGTTACCTCAACCGAATCGAAACCTCCAGAAGATAGCATATCAAGATCCTGAATCATATCCTGCTCCAAGATTAGGAATCAGTATCAGAACAAAAGAGATTTCACCAAAAGTTACTTAAAAAAAAACGGACTCAAGTCAAGAAAAGTATCGAACCGGTAGGGTAGCAGAACGCATTACTCCATCAAGTCCAGGGCGTGTAATCGTACTTTCATCTTTATAAAACTGATGGAGAAGCTCCGGGGAGTTTTGCAAGTGGGCATAGTACTGCTCTGTAAGTTCATCCCCGACCTACGTTCAATACAGAGAGTTACAATCGTAGAGACAAGAGGGAAAATGAAATCCGATATGGAACAGAGAGCATAAAGTTGTTTGGATTATGTTACATAATTGTTGTATAGTTCTTCAGCAGAATCTCGTCGTACAGGTGCAGGAGCAGGATCCATAGCTTCAGTCGGATTGAGATTATAGCACATTATCTGAATCTAAAGATCAAATTCCAAAAGCATATAACCAAAGAAAAGTCAAAATCTTGAACAAAAGAAGATGGGAGGAAGAAGTAAAGATTGTCTTTTACGTTTCACTCGAGATACTCGAAGAAGAAGAAGACTCACGTGAAATCGTAGCGAGGCAGAGCGAGAGAGGTTTTTGGTAGTGAAGAAGACGCGATTGAACAACGTGTAGCTCCGAGCTTTGCGACACTCACTTCAATGGCGGTTTCTAGGGTTTATTCGCCAAGATACAAAGAGCGCGAGAGAGAGAAACTCTTTCTTTTTTTTTTATTTGGCTTTTTCTCTCTGTGTCACTCGCAGAGTTCCTCTATTTATGCAATTTCGGAGTATATACATATTTACATTTGTTGCCACTGATCTGAGCAGCGCTAAGACGAGTCTACGTCTAACCGTTGACCGTTTTATTTTACGGATAAGTGAAAAAAACAGTTGACGTGGTTGGTTAGATAATCTGTTATGTTTAACCGAATGCGTTACCGGTTCAATGGTCAATGATTGCTCACTATATAGTCTATAAGTTTCTATGTGAATTTTTGAGTTTTCCTAAAACGATTAGACAAACAATATCTGGCCATTGGTGCAACTTCAAGAACCAATATCTCTGTAACTTCATACTCAACTCACAAGTCTATGATTCTTTGCCTTCAAAAAGAAAGAGAAAAAAAACCCATAAAAGTTCCACCCTCTATATAGGAGCTAGTCAAGTCTAGTTTTGATTGTATTGTCGTCCTTCATCCTCTTGAATCTTCTTCTGTTCCTCCTGATCATCTGCTCCTCCATAATCTTTTCCCAGTTACGGATGTCATAATAATCTTCTGGTGCTCTCGGTCCCATCATTAACTTCTGCCAGACCTTTGTTCGTCTCACTTCCTCCATCATCTTCTGCCAGTTCCAATTGGGGTTGTTACCTAGTGATCCTAAACCAAATAAAACTGGAGCCTTCAGCACAAATTCTTCAAAACAAAACAATTATTATTTTTGATAGAGTTTTAACCTTGAGACTCCTGACTGTTCCCATTTCCAGTATCATCACGAGACGAAGAGTGTTGACCTGATTCTCAACCAAACAAATCCGGAGCCTTCAGCACAATTCTTTGATAGTAAACACTAAACAGAGACTAACTAATACTCCCACAGACTCACTTATATAGTCAGGTCGCTTCCTTTCCACGTATACTCTATGGGAACCAAACTTTATAGGAGACGCCTGGATAAGATTCATGCCAAAATTATAAAAACCAAATCAGACAGTTCTGCAATTGTCTTCGCAAAATGCTAAACAAGTGTCTCTAGGTCCAAAAGCGTTTACCTCTATTGCCTTCTGGGCGGCATTTTCTTCCTTGAACTCCACGAAGCCAAATGAATAGCTCTACCAAATTTTTTCAACAAGAACACAGATTAGTGTTTTTGTTTACCCCATGAAGAAGGGCTCCGGAATATGCTTGTTAGTAGACTAGTTAACAATTACCGTTTTGTATTTAACTCTAGTTCCACCACTTCTAATTTCTCCAAACTGCTTAAATACATCCTCAACTAAGGCAATGGTTGCATATGGAGGAAGATTTTTCATGTAAATGGTTACATGGCAAGGTAGTATCTCCTCCACGTAAATTTTGCGCCCCTCAAGCATTATAGGAGATGCCTGAACAAGATTCATCATGCCAATATATTATCAAAACACCGATCGATCAAACAGTTGTGCAACTGAAACCCGAGAGTCAGACCGAATATTAAACATGGGTCAAGGTCCAAAGCGCCTACCATTAATGCCCTATTCGCAGCATCTGCTTCCTCAAACTCCACAAAAGCATCTTTAAAGAACTACCAGATTTACACAAGTAGAGACAAATTAGTGTCGTTTCCATGAAGAAGAAGGGTTATATACTAAAAAAAGTGGTTAACATTTTTACCTTTCTGCTCCTAAGGTCAATTCCACCTCTTCTAATTTCTCCAAACTGCTTATATGCATTCTCAACTAAGGCAATGGTTGCATATGAAGGAAGCCATGTAACGTGAATGATTGCACCCTCAGATATCGCTGGTAATAAACAAACGAAAGGT
This sequence comes from Camelina sativa, assembly GCF_030686135.1. Lineage (NCBI taxonomy): Eukaryota > Viridiplantae > Streptophyta > Magnoliopsida > Brassicales > Brassicaceae > Camelina > Camelina sativa. The sequence continues at coordinate 3,027,383 of NC_141894.1, forward strand.
TAAAAGCGAGTGTATAAAATATAAATAAATGGGATACATATATAAAGATAAAAGGATAAAATTACCTTGAGACTTCTGACTGTTCCCATTTCTAGAATCTTCAACTGCATCAGCTTTTCTCTCTTGATAAAGATCACAAGACGAAGAACGTTGACCTTGACCTGCTCGTGGTTCCTTCATCACCTGCACGTATTATTAACATCATTAACTATCAGTACGGCCAGATCCAGAAGTTAAACATGTCGTAGATGATTGAGTGTCCACTTACAACAGAGGCGTAAGATAGCTTGGGAACGTTTTCAGACCCATGATTTGGTTCACAAACTTCCTCTGTTTCTGGAATTGTCTCTTCTATGACTGAACCACTCGCATTAAAACAAAGGTCTTAGACACTTCCTCCCGGGGGAAAATATGGAGGCTTCTCAAAATTGAACTGTTACCCACCAGTATCAGCAGGAGGAATGGTTGCATTAGCCTCCTTATGAAACTGAAACATGTCGGTCAAAACAAAGTAGTTTTCTTGGCCATCAAGGAAGAAATTTTGTTTGAAGTTCTGTGCAGGTCTCACGTTTGAAGTGAAGTATCCTTCAACAACGATGAAGACACACCTATCACAAGCGTCTTGGGACCTGACCCATGTTACCTTAACCGAATCAAAACCACTAGAAGATAGCATATTAAGATCCTTCTCATCAACATCCTGCTCCAAGATTAGGAATAACTCAGAACAAAGACGACTTTACCAAAGTTACAGAGTCGACGATCAGGAAAACTATCTTTACCGGAAAGGTGAAGTCACGGATCTCTCCATCTAGTCCAGTCCGTGCAATCTTACTGTTATCTTTATAAAACTTACGGAGATACTCCGGGTTGTTTCGCAAGGCTTCATAGTACTGCTCTGTAAATTTAGACGCCATCTACAGTTTGTTAAAGGGTCACAATCAGTTTTGTTTTGTATACCGTTTCATTAACTATCAGTACGGCCAGATCCAGAAGTTAAACATGTCATAGATGATTGAGTTTCCACTTACAGCAGAGGCGTTAGACGGCTCGGGAACATTTTCAGAACCATGATTTGGTTCACAAACTTCCTCTGTTTCTGCAAATGTCTCCTCTATGACTGAACAACTCGCATTAAAACAAAGGTCTTAGACACTTCCTCCCGGTGGAAAATATGGAGGCTTCTTAAAATTGTACTGTTACCCACCATTATCAGCAGGAGGAATGGTTGCATTAGCCTCATCAGGTACATCATGAAACTGAAACTTGTCGGTCAAAACAAAGTAGGCGGTTCCTTGTGGAGCAAGGAAGAGTTTTTGTGTGAAGTTCTTTGCAGTTCTCACGTTTGAACTGAAGTATCCATCAACATCGATGAGGAGACCCCTACCACGAGAGTCTTGGGACATGACCCTTGTTACCTCAACCGAATCAAAACCACTAGAAGATAGCATATTAAGATCCTTCTCATCAACATCCTGCTCCAAGATTAGTAATAACTCAGAACAAAGACGACTTTACCAAAGTTACAGAGTCGACGATCAGGAAAACTATCTTTACCGGAAAGGTGAAGTCACGCATCTTTCCATCTAGTCCAGTCCGTGAAATCTTACTGTTATCTTTATAAAACTTACGGAGAGACTCCGCGTTGTTTCGCAAGGCGTTATAGTACTGCTCTGTAAATTTAGACGCCATCTACGTACAGTTTGTTAAAGGGTCACAATCAGTCAATCACAAAGGTGACAGAAGAATCCGATGGAGCAGAGAATACAGTTGCTGGATTGTATACCTTTTCAGCAAATGTTCGTTCGGGAGATGCCATCGATACAGAGTATAAGCAATGCCCTGAATCTAAAGATCAAACTCCAAAACGTCTTAAATCTTGCGAACACAATCATAAAAAAACTGGTGAGGAAGCAGCGGCGAACACAAAAAGAAACGGCTTCTTTGTTAAGAAGATCAAGAAAGTAGTAAAGATCGTCTTCGCGTTTCATTAAACACAAAACAACCAAACGATAAACCTAAATCGTAGAAAGACGAATCACCTGAAATTGTTGCGAGGCACAGAGAGAGAGGTTTATAGTAGTGAAGAGAAGACGCGTTTGAGTGTGAGTAGCTCCGAGTTCTGCCACACGCACTTCAATGGCGGTTCCTAGAATCCTAGGGTTTATTCGCGAGAAGGATGAAACGTAGTGAAGAGACGAAGAGCGTGAGAAAGAGGTGCTGAGATCTTTTTAATATTTGGCTTTCTCGTTTCATGTACTCGTGGAGTCCTATTTATGCAATGTCGTAAGATTTATATATTTACATTTTTTGCCACTGAGTTTACTCTACGTTGAGCCGTTAGTTAAATCTCTTATGGGTAATTGAATTCTGTTGTCGGTTCTTTTTATAGAGAACCAATATTTTAAAGTTCATCATGGGGACCAATTGACGAAAGTAGTAAAATCATATATTAATATGCTTTTTGCAACAAATTTAAGTGTTAAACTAGTTGGAAAAATGTTATTTAAAAGACAACAAAAACCTAAGAAATCACCGAGAGAGAGTCCCTTCGAACTCAAAACGTCCATCAGCTAAACGTATATATACACAAAAACACAAAACTAGGTAAGCAAAAGATGAAAATTGTAGTTCAAAATGTCGAGGGAACAACGGTTATATGCCTCAACGGATGTGACACGTTAGTTCCACCGGCGTGAACGATGAACTCAGCAGGTGAGAAAGACGTTCCATGGCATACGCAGATTATACTGATCTCTGATTTTGAGTAACGGTATAGAAACCCATTCACGGTTTTGCCGTCTGGACCGTTACCCGTGCTAGTCACACAAGGCATTTGAGCAAACGGAAGCATACTACCGTCACCGTTACTGTTGGTATACGGTTTTGGCGGCTTCCCAGTGTTGTTGTTTTTGGTTACAGAGTTGGACCATTCTTGGGTAGTCTCCACAACCACCGCATCCTTTGAACCGTCTGTGCTGTGCACAGTTTCCTCTGTCCTGCTCTGCATGTTGTTAACCGGTGGTCTAACCGGTTTGGTTTGGTCAGATTGTGCCCCAAAGTCGCAACTTCCACCTGAACATAATAATAACCCGAATCATCTTCATGCAAATACCATAATCTTCTTGATTGTTCTATGCAATCAATTCATCGAACTAAAATATCTTTATACTACTCTTATTTAAAAGAGATGCTAGGACATATCTTAATATCAAATCAAATATCTTGTTTTTTCACAACTTTATAAATATTTTTGTTAAAAAGCTATACTTTATTTCTAATAATCGATTTATTAATCTAACTTTTCCTAAAGAATCTTGACTTGGTCCAACTATTTATATACCAAATAATTATTATAGAAAAAAATGTTGTTATTATACCTTCTTGACGAGAAGAGCTGCTAGGATCGGATACGTCGGAGGAAGTGCAAATGGGTGACCAAATCGTAACGTCTTTGCTTGTTTCCTTAAGTTGACTCGACATGTAACCGTTACCCATTTTGCTAAAGCTCAAATCCAAATCCACGCCATTAGGGACTCCGTTACATTCTGTTCTGATCTTCTTGCATACTCCGCTTCTTTGCTGCAGCTTCGGCTCCCGCTTCTTCCGTGTTTCTTTTCTACTCCTCACATTCATCGTCGCCCCGCCTTCAAGATTAACGCCGGCGGTATCCTTCGTGCATCCGACGGCGTTAAATTGTTCTACTGGTTTAGATTTCTCTGTTTTCTTAAAAGGACCTCCGAGAGAAAGACATAGCTCGAGCTCGACCTCCTCCACATCCTCATTTTTGCCAAACTTTGTCTCCATTAATAAAGATCCAGCAAACCATATAACATCAAAAAACAAAAATCCAAAAAGAGATGGTTTCTTTCTTATGTTCTGCAATTTTTTTATTTGAATCTTGAAAGGGTTTTTGAAGTTTGGCTAACTTTTTTTTTTGGTAAGAGAAAGGAATATTATATAAGGGGGCGGAGATAAATGAAGGGAAAGGCTTTTGGAACATGACACATGTCTGATAAGGATAGTGGACATGGGCGGTTTCAAATTACACGTATGACTTAAAAATTATGAAAACTGATGGATGATTAAGAGAAGGGTTAAGAAACTTTATTAACGCTACAATCTCGGATTATCGATAAAACGCTTTCCATTTTATTTTTGTTGGTTTCTATTTCCCTCATTGGTTGTAAAAAATCAACGTAGAGTACCGAGGCTGACACGTGTAACACGTGTATGAAAACAGTTGACACGTGTACCCAGAGATCCTGCTGGCTTTGACGAGGACACGTTAGGTTTTTTCAGTTTTTCTTCTGTCTCCGCGAATCTCGAACACGACCTCGACTCTGGATACGACACGTGGCGGACATCTGTTAAAGACGGTCCCATGATCTTCGAGAGACTTTAACAGGTTAAGACAGACAGTCCAGCTCAGCAACTGACGCCGTTACGGGCTATTCATCATATGATGTTGACGGATGTTAATCCACGTGGTTCATGCTGGTCGGATTTATGGGCACGTGGTTGATGACAAGTGGCTGTAAAGAACTATGTTGTGTGGGTAGAGACACGTGTCTTTATTCGAGTCGTGGAACAGCTTGTTCAACAGTTCAAGTTGCTTTTATTATAGCTAAGCCTAAGGCTATCAAAAGTTTCAGCCTTCCTCTTGCATGAATTGCATCTGGAAAGTAGAGAAAAAGGAAGATTCTTTTAAATATGTAGCTAGTTGATAAATAATATTGGGAAAAATGTCAATTAAATCATGAACTTACACAAAAACGCCAATTAAACCCTGAACTTTTCCTAAGATCATTTAAATCATGTAAACCTAATTAAACATCACATTTTATTTTAAACGCCAAAATACACATCGCATAAAATTGGGTAACAGAGCAACTAACCTCCGTTTAACACCCATTAACATCTGTTAGATTATCCCGTTAGAATAAAAAAAAAGCGGGAAAATGTCAATTAAATCATGAACTTACACAAAAACGCCAATTAAACCTTGAACTTTTCCTAAGGCCATTTAAATCATGTAATTTCGTTGCCAAATCTTGTTAAACATCACATTTTATTTTAAACGCCGAAATACACAACGCGTAAAATTGGGTAACAGAGCAACTAACCTTCGTTTAACATCCATTAACATTTGTTAGATTAACCCGTTAGAAAAAAACGACGTCGTTTTGTTCATCTACAAATCGAGTACGAAGCAAAACCCAGGAAGACCTTACTTTCGTTGTCCAATCAGAGAAGATGTAAGTAACTAATTTTGTTATGAATTTGTGTTTTTGAGATTTGTCGATAATAGTTTATCAATTTACGATGGTAGGAGCATTTGTTTAAGTGGGTGGAAGAAGGTGTGTACGAAGAAGTTGTAG